>NC_081411.1:621382405-621690043 GCF_030272615.1 Cryptomeria japonica
TGGGTTGGTCTTCCCTAGGTCTTACACACTCCCTAACCTAGGTGTCTAGAGAAGGGAAATGGAATGGGGAAGAGGGATTACTATCTCCAAGAAGGTTATCCTACCAAGGATGGCACTCTTATAGATGGAATTCGTCCATCTTGGGAAAAGCACTTTTTTGGGTGGTTAAACAAGTCCTAAGGGAAAGACACATGGCCAATTTTGGCCTTCACCCATAGGTACCCCATGAGGCCTAATAGAAAAGCTCTAAAATTGACTCTAGGAGTTGATTTGACCCTCAGAAAGTCCACCTAAAGTTAACCTACGGGTCAACTCTTAGTTGACCTTCCTTGTGGCTCACTAACCTAGATTTCTTGGTTCCTTCAAGGATAATTAGGAGATATAACAATTAACAAAAATAAAACTTTCCAAAAAGGTGACAAGACAAATTGCCAACACAACATACTACATAGGTGTCAAGTGACACTACAACATAATTCCACATCACAATTACATACATGGCAATTGTCCCTAAAACAATTTAAACAATTCCAATAAATACAAATTACACTCATGCAACATTTTACATTTACGAATAAAATATAGTGCATACGGGGTGTTGTCTCTCCAAATAGACAACCCCTGGTTTTACTAACGCACATTGGCCTAGGCTTGATTATCCATAATATTTCCATGGTCACATGGATAATTTCCTGCACATCTCAATTTAAACATTAGTACTTCCCAAATAGCCACATATAATATATAACACGTAATCAGAATACAATACATTCATTCTGCAAAGGCTCGTCATTATAAAATACGATTTATCACAAATCAAAGCAATTTATTATAATCCTCAAAATTTGATCCATCTACAAGATATGCAAACATTTTTCTAACATTATAACAAATTCTGAAATTCAGATAATAACCTGCATCATCACAATATTACCCTAATCTAGAATCATATAATATTCTATAATCCACAAGGCATAGAAATGAAGCATCCATATATATCAATTTTTCCAAAATTATGGGACCATGTAAAGTTCTATATCCATAGTGTGTCAAAACTAGCATCCAAAATAGCTCCAAAATGAAAATAACTAAAGAGATAGGATGGGTCGGGGTAGGGCCTCACAGATCACTTCTTAAGATTGACATCATTCTTTCCAACTCTTTCTCATTGTTTTGTGATTGCACCAACTCATTTCTCAACACATCATTCTCATGCACCAACCTAATGCATTCCTCATATATGTCTTTCAATGACATAGAAAGATTTTCCTCATTCTTCTTCCGATCTTCAATCTCCTTGGACATCCTCATAGTCATGGCTTACATTTTATTCTTCATGACACCATTCTCCTAACTCAATTTCTGACATAATTCCTTAAGGGCATTCTTCTCTTCATCATCTAGATTTTGTAAAAGTTCCTTCCTTTTAGCTTGAGAAGATGATAACCTCTCTTGTAGGGTAAGAATGAATTCTTTTGCAAAATTCAACTCATCTTGCAGCTTTAAGTTCTTCAACATTTCAGCATCATAGTCCTCAAGTGCTACTTCAAGTTCCTTTTGTAGAGTCATCTCCATGGATTCCAGATTCAGGATCTTCCTCAAGCTGTTAGACTTATTTCGAGGCACAAGGCTCTAATACCAATTGTTGGAATCCAAGAACACTGAGAGGGGGGGTGAATCAGTGTTCTACTGGTTAGAGCAATTTAAACCTTATTAACAAATCCACTTATTAACCGGTATGCATAAAATAAAGTAACATCGATTAATATCAATGCAACCACATGAATCAACACCATAACATAGATATTTATACATGGAAAACCTCAAAGAGGAAAAAACATGGTGGGATTGGTGACCCTCAATATCTATCCACAGGGCAAATGAATAAATATTACAAGAGGGGCCTGCACATGCAGGAAGGCACACTTCCTAGAGAACACTGCTCATCACAAAAGGAGCCTCACTGACTGAATATCTAAATACTAGATTATGAACAAAAAATGAACTCTGAATGTGCAACTGCTATGCTGGATGAGTTCTGGTTAAAGCACTATTTGTACCAATTATACTATAACCTCCCTTACCGATATCTTAGATCGCTTCCCAATCCTCTAGACCAATAATCAAGAACCGATTGTAAATATTTACATTTGCATTCTATTGATCAAGATAACATCACAAAACCTTTCGCATCACTTATCTTTTATATCTCCCATATATCCACATCAGACAAAATGACCTAACTTGGACTGACTTATATACCCATTTACATGAATAAACACAAATGTCTTATGTTTGTTTACAAACACATCACAAAAGACAAGACACATGTCAGCCCAGATAAAATATAAACATTAAACAATATGACCATTGCCGCTTCCACGCTTGCCGAATCAATCTCCTATGTTAGGCTTAGAATACCAGTTCCAAGTTTACCAGTTCCTTGAATGTCGGTTCCCTAAATGCCGATGTAGTGAATGTCGATTACCTTGATTGTCGGATCTCCCATGATGTATGTTGCCATCAATGACAACAAATATAACCTAGATGAGTGTCAATTACCAACATGGCAATGGTTTTATTTTCTTTCACAACGTTGGGCCCATAGTTTTGAATGAAATAAATGCAATGCATGGGAGCTCCCCGGGGGTTTCATTTTGCAATTTTTTTGAAGCCCAAGTCTTCTCCTCCTCTTGCCATGTGTCTTTCATCCTTATAGCTGGGAGATCTTTTGAGGGCATTTTCCAGATAGTGGGGCTTTTTGTTAAGGGCTGCAAGCAGTTGGCGAATGGCCACGAACCTTTTTTATCCAATCGACAAGAGTTTTGGGGGCAGTTGTGCTAGGTGCCAAAAGCGGTGTTTTTCTTGGGCCCTTGTTATTCTCATGGCTAATGATGGAGATGCTTTTCTTTTTTTTCCAATACTAGGTTGTTATGCCCTCGCCGTATAAGAAGTGGAATGTTTTATTTTTTGAAGGGTTCTAAACTTGTTTTTAAAAGATACCAAGAAAGTTCTCTAGGTAGGATTTTCATCTCAGATTTGTTATTGTTGCCTGAACTAAGATAATCAACTATGCTTGTGGCCTCTTAGATTACTTTATTCAGTGTGCATTGAAATTTTTTTATGCATCTTGATATTCTGGCATGAATTTAGTAATGTATGATTAATATTCTACTAATTAAATCATGTTTTTATACTCTTTATCTAGTAGATGCGTGGTATATGTTGCTTTATGTTGAGGAAACCGTCAGATGTATCTTGGTTCATGTTCAGGGTATGTAGATTGTTTAATGGGCCTCAGAATGACATGTATGTGAAGTTCTTTGTGCTTTTAGTTTGACAGAAAAACCATTTTAATGTATCGCTTTAGAGTAGGTTTACTTTATGTTTCATTCTTCCCCTTTTCCCCCTAATCAAACGAAGAGTTGGCTTCTAAAATCCTGGAGGTTACTCAGTGAAAACGCGCAAGTCCCCCATTACTGATTTTCCCATAAGGCTATTTCCCTAAGATTTTTTTAGTGATCAACATGACCAAGAAACACCCCCATCCACCCCATGCATAGAGACCTTAATAGCCTCTTCACTAGCCATGTCATACAGAATACCACCTTCCCTACCCTCAGCATGATCCTCCTCCGATTCAAAGATACTTTGGGTTTTATCCTTCTTCTCATAGGAGCCTTTGGAAGCTAGCCTTCAGGACCTCCTTCTGCACTCAATTTCAAGGGTAGGGTTCTCATCATCTAGGTCGTCCGAGGAAGAATTATTAATGACAATTCTCTTGCGTTTAGCAGGGGATTTCCCTTTACCCTTAGATGGATTAGGTTACTTATCTTTCTTAGATGAGGAAGAGGGCACAAAGAGAGGGGCTATCTCATTTATCGAAATAGAGGAGGGGAAGTGGGGGGAAGCAAAGGCTTCATTCAAAAGATGTAACAATCTAGGGAGGGAAAGGCCACTGGAAAAGGTCGTAAGAGGATGTGAGATAGCCAATGGGGGTTGGATGAACATGTGGTTCCTTAGAGGGTAGAGGGAAAAGTGGTAGTTATACAACCTATATATGAGACCTTGATGCAAAGGGATGGGTGGCTTATCCCCATTCTTAGGGTCGAGGGCTTCCTTGACAGAGAATTCCAAAGAATGCAGAAGGTAAAAAGGTAGACAGAGGAGATCATTGTTATGAAAATGGTTAAGAAAAGGCATATGGTAATAGTAAAATACCTCATAGCAGCCCTCAAGGGTGAAATATTTCATGATCATTAGGAAAATTTGGTTTCAAGGATTCTTGAGCTCCTCTCCGACGAACCCTCCTTGCAGCTTCACCGGTTCTTCCCTTTGCTTAAAAAATCAATTCAGCCCCTCATAGTTAGCAACATGTCTAGTCCTCTTCCATATTCTATCATCCAAGGATAGGCCCTTTGCCTGAGCAATAATCTCTTCCAAGACTTCAAAAGAAGCCTCACCAACATTAGCCCTTCTGCCAGACCAAGAAGCCACAAATTTGGCAGAGAGCTATTTGTTATGGCCATGGAGACTTTATGCCACCTCACCTTCGACACAATAGTTCCAGACCACTATGTCTTATTTGAAATCATCAGTTTTTTGGGGTTCATAACAAACTCTATCACCCCCCATGGCCAAGTCAAGAATTTTAGCAGTAAGATTTTTTCACCGTGAGACATAAGTAGAGACACAAAGGAAGTGTCCAGAATATAGCACTTAATGAAAATAGAAACTATTTCATCATAAAAATTGGTGCTTTTGATATTTCAACTTTTAATAACTTATTATTTATGGTAATCAACATTTTTTAGAAGTGACATTTATTTGGTAATGCGTAACATTTTTTATAGCAAGAAGGAAATTCTAATTTTTGAAATATAGAATTGACACACCAATATCTAGTGAATGGATATTTTTTCATAATTTTTTGTTACATATATTTATTTTAGTTAATTTTTGAAGACAAAGTAATTGTAATTTGGATAGAGTTGTATTTTGTAGTGCATAATATTTTTTTTATGCATTTGAATTAACTTCTTCTTTTTGTGTTGAAATGAGAATATCAATACCTTGGGAAAAGATATTTTTTACACACATATATGTACCTATGTATGTATGTATGTATGTATGTATGTATGTATGTATACATATACATACGTATACATACATATACATATATATACACATACATATATATATAGACACACACACGCACACACATGCACACATATGTATACACATACACATACATATTGTACACACACATATATATACATATACATACATACATACATATATGTGTGTGTGTGTATACGTAAATGTATATGTATGTCTATGTACATATATATGTACATATACATACATACTCTAATGCCCCTCCCTCTATTAGACTCTGTTTAACCTAGTTTGACTTTGGTTGACTTTTTCTTTTGTTTAGGTGGTTGGTTGATACTCTCTAACGAAATGACTTTTTATCATGATTCTATCATATGATGTTTTGGATTTTATGAATGTTGGTTATGTGTTAGATCTCTATGGATATTTAGATGTTAGATAGATGTTGATGTACTGACATACTTACTTTTGAGATATATCATGTGTTCGAGTCTATATGGGGTGTGAGGGGATTATCTTCCATCACCCACTTTGGAGGGACATTGAATGTCACGACTCTTCTCCACCGGTGTGCCTGTTCATGTTGGAGAAATATTTGTGTTTTCTTGGTGATGCAGCTACAAGTACTGAGCATTGACTCCACTCGAATCTTCGGGTCTGAGCATGCTCTATGACCCAATAGTAAAGTGGAAAAAATAGAGTTATCAGTCAGACCTCGTTGTACCATCATTCCTATGGAACGAGTCCCTTGTTAGGTATCCTTCTATAGTGTTTGTGTGATCATGTTAGTCATTAGCCCAGTTGGTCCTTTGTGTTTTCATTTGTTGTATTTTGTTGCTCATGTGTGTAGTATAATAATTATCTAGTATTTTGTGAAAAAGATTAGTATTATATTTTAATGATTTTTGGATGTCGTTATTTGATTTATTAATAAGTTGAAATTGTGGAACTTAAAGATTTAGATTATTTAAATTATTTAATTAATTCAAAAAGAGAATTTATTAAGGGAATTAATAATAACCTATATTTGTGTATTTAAAGATTAATTAATTAATAATTTATTATAGTAGCCTCATTTGACTTATTAATTGAGAAGCTTAAGGGCTTAAATTATTTATCTAAATTGGAAGGACTAATTAAATAGAAAATTCTAAATATTTGATTAAGTATTTTATTACTCATGTAATAATCAATTAAAATACAACTATTACTTATTGTTTTAAAAAAATTAATTTTAAAGAAAATAATTAATATTTTATTATTTTATTTTCTTAGGGTTACTTAAATTAAGTGATTACTGGAATTTATGTAATTGAGATTATTTGCATGTAATTGAGGGAGGGAGTTACAATTTTGAAAAGGGGGATTTTATTCACTTGATTTTTCAAATTGCGGGGGGAGGAAAAAACAATAGGTGCTTCTCGTGAAGTTTTTGGGCTAGGCATTTTTTTATATCTTTTGGTTATGGGGGTTTTGTTTGGGAAAACTAGGTTTGAAAAGAAAGGAAATTGAGAAAAAAATCAAGGGGGCTCTCTGAGAAAATGGGTCTGCATTTTTGTGGGTTTTGGGTTTGAATTTGGTAATTGGATTTTTGAATCTTGCATCTGATTTGGTGATCTTTAGTCTTCAAATCTAGTGGATTATTTGCAACATTGGAAAATAACTATCTACTTCGAATGTTGGACTCCGGGTTCAAATCTGCTCATATTTTCTGTAAATTTTGTGTTTAACAAATTATTTGATCATACATTTCCTAGGCTCATCTATGTAAATTGTTTAATTTATCTGATTATGAAATCCCTGTGTTTCTATCTACTCATTCAATCGAGAATCTATGATCTTTTATGTGTTCTCTTTTTTTTTTTTTAAATATATGGGTCCGAGCCCATTTTATTTTCCTCCTCCCTGAATGCTTTCCGTATCCCTGTGGATCGATACTCACCATATAATCTGGATTGGTCTAAGATTTTTTTTGTTTTGCTTATGACTTGGTATCAGTTTGCAGTCATCGGGGGTTTACCACCATACAAGGGAGGCAAAGCCTCTACCCCTACAGTGGGGAGGCACCTCCACCCACTGTGTGGAGAGGCCTTGGCCTCCACCCATGCGGTGAGGGGAGGCAGTGTTGTCTCCACTGTATGGAGAAGGTGATGCCTCTGCCCCTACAGTGAGAGGCACCTCCACCCACTGCATGGTGAGGCCTCAGCCTCCACCCACACGGTGAGGGGAAACAGTGCCTTCTCCACCGAATGAGGAGGCATTGACAGGGTTGCTATTATTGTTTTTCTTAACATATATTTAAAAACAGGTTGCTATTATATTAAAAATATTGGTAAATATTATTATTCATTGGAGGTTCGATTATATATATATATATATATATATATATATATATATATATATATATTTAGACTGTCTTATTATTATATTAAGGTAAATACTTTTATTTTGATAATGGTCAAATAATTAGATAAATGTATATATATTCATAAATTTAATAAGATATTATAAGGGAATTAAAATAGTTATGATTAGATAAATTCAGTTAGGCATTGATAAAGTTAGAATAAAAGATTAAATTAGTTAAATTCATATTAATAGGTTTGAGTATAGAGTAATAGTATGTGAAATATACAAATGCATGAAATTTTTTAAATATAGACTTATTTGGGAATTAATGTACTCTTGAGGAAGTAAATGTGTTTAGGTTTATTCTTATATGATATTTCTTATTATTAACTAATCATGTGGTTAAGTTCTTCTTAGGATTATTTATGCATATGTTTTCATATGAACTTGGATAATCTTCTTTTAATTTGCAATTTATCAAATATAATGAAAGCATATTTGTATGAATAGACTACAATGTATGTGAAATAACACGATGTCAGTAAATTGAGCTAATGGAATCTATGTTGATTTGGAACCATTTGACGTACAAGTGTTATTATGGTCTTTTTGGTGGATTTGAATGAACTTGTTTGTATTTGTCATAAAAGACCTTGTTTTGTTTCTAGATCTTGTCTTTCATTGTGGGGATACTCAGATGTGTGGTTTTATGTGTTTGATTCCATAGGCTTGGGAAGGGAGTTTGAGGATTCTTTATTGTATAGTCATGCTTCTCTTTTGATGAAATTTTTTCAAGTCTTGTCTGCTTTTGAAGCTAGATGGTCTTCCTAGCCTACCTTGGTTTATCCTTGTATGGTATCTTATTCTAGCAAGAGAGTCAAGCCTTGCTATGGTACTTTGGGAATCACCATCTTGAGATTTTTGGTTTGATCTATGGTGTTGCTTGGATTCCTAGGTGCAATCTTGGGGGAGTGGTTTTCATTGGTGGTCGGGACCCAAAGTGGTCGCCAGGATAACTCAATGAGAGTTTTATAATCAAGTGATAACATAAAATAATGAACTTGGGTGGGTATCTAGATAACATTAATAAAGATTAAATCTTGTTGCCTCTCTTATGCTCAGGTGCTTATATAGGGCTGAGGTAAGTAGAGAAGGGCCTGGAATGGCTTCCACCAATCTTGTCTCTTCGAAAGTTTGGTGTGGTCCACTAGAGTTTGTATGGGGGTCGGGGGTCAGGAGAGGTTACCAGGGTAACCCAAGATGGGGGTCGGGACCTAGTGAAGACCTATCAGGGTAACTCATGACAACCTAGTGATGACACTCTTCCCTATTGCTACCTAGTGGTAACTTGCATCTTTGATTCCTTTCGTGGATTATTTTTGGAACTCCGGAAGTGGTTGGTTAACTTATATTGGTTTATCCTTTTGTGGAATATTGCTTTGGGCCTCTGGAAGATGGTTGATTTACTTTTGTGTCTCCTATGATGTTAATATTATGAGCCTCATGTGTAATCTATCTTGTTGATTCTTTTGTGAGCCTCATGTGGTTTTTGTATTATGGGTTCTATTATGAGTCTCATGTGAGTATAGCTTTGTTTAATTATTTTGCGAGTCATGATGGTACCCCTGTATGTTTTTCTTTTGCCTTGTGGGTCTGGCTGGTACCTCCTAGCACGGGGGGGTGGACCTTATGGTGCCACTTGGTTGGGTGGAGTGCTATTCGCACCCATTGGGTTTGGCTCTTTGGGTAGCATGTTCAAGGAGGCTCATGAAAAGATTGAAGTACGTATTATTGTACCAAATTTATTTAATTATACCATCATGGGACTCTTGGAGATTTGTATCTTGAGGATCCATTGTAAAGTAGTTGATGTTCTTATGTGTAATCTTCAGCAATGTAATATGTATCTTGTACCTATGTAATTGAGAAATGTTGTTATTTGTATAGCAGTTCTTTGTTGGGTTATGGATGATGTTCAACCTTGTGTTGTATCGTTATGGGGCCTTGAGGACAATTGTAAGTTGTTAATTATGTATCACTTTTCATCTTGATGTATGTATCTCTATGCATATGTAATGTAAGTTTTTATATAAAAATAAAAATAAAAATTATTCACTTTTTCATTGTCTATTTTGTTTTGTCCTCTGGGCCTCATGGCAGGGCATGACACTTGGTATCAAAGCCCATGTTGGCATGACACAGATTTGATTCTTGGATTACTTTCACTTTTGTTTTTGGTGGTCATTCTGAATGTTGAATTATCTGGCCCTAGTTATGTGTTAGTGTGGCTTCTATCATGTTCTCTTGAACCTCTAATAGTGTGTTATAGGAGAACACCACGGAGATTGGATCTAGGCATGTTGGGTAATCAAATAGTGTTATAGTAATCCTAGCAAATAAAAGTGTATTCACTATGTAGTAGATTATTTGTAACCTTTTTGAATCATAAGTTATATTAGGAAGAAGTGTGAAATGGAATAGGTAGATTGTAATAAATGCAAGTTATAAACTTAATGATTAGTGGAATTATTGTTTGACATGTGTTTTGGGATGCCTGAAGTCATGGACCCTCTTTGAATTAAGTTAGCATTAGATGGTTAATGTACGTGTTTATTTTCATTGCCTCTCTTTGATTGGAATTATATTGTGCTTTAAGATTAGTGTTTTAGTGTTAATATTGATATGAATATCATACCTTGAACCCTCTTATTCTCTCAATGTGTATGCGTTATGGACCTTAGATGAGTAATGATAAATTAGTTATGGCTGAAATTGAAGATCTTAATCTGAAAATGTTATGTTTGCCCTAGTGTGTAGAAATAAGAGTGTGATTTTTTATGCTCATACATTATAACATGTCTACCTTGGATCAAGAAATTCAATAGAGAATTTAGGTTCTATGAGAATGGTTGTGGAATGATGGGTTTTTGGATTATTTAATATTTGTGTTCTGACTAACATGTTCTTATTGTTTCTGCCTTAGCCTTGCAACTTCCAAGAGTAATTGGAACCCTATGGGGGGAGGATGTAATGCCCCTCCCTCGATCAAACTTTGTTTAACCTAGTTTGACTTTGGTTGACTTTTTCTTTCATTTAGGTGGCTAGTTGATACTCTCTAACAAAATGACTTATCATGATTATATCATATCATGTTTTGGATTTTATAAATGTTGGTTATGCGTTAGATCTCTATGTATATTTAGATGTTAGATTAGATGCTGATGTATTGACATATTTACTTTTGAGATATATCATTTTTTTTAGTTTGTATGGGGTACGAGGGGATGATCTTCCTATTGGGACTCATAAAATTTGAGTCAATTTGAGAGGCCCATTTCAAAGAAGGGTAAAATGAAGCTAGCATCCTCCCCTCATGTGCCTATGAAAAGTGAAGGCAAATGAAAGTTTCAAACAAATGCAATTGGCATAAAGCCAATCTTCCCCTACCCTACGTGGTATGATTAATGGGAAAGGTATTAATTGAAATCTTTCAAGCAAACACAAGGGGTTGCGTGAGAATTGGAATAGTTGAAATACAATTAAAACTTCCAAGCGAATGCAAATGCTAGAACAGACCAGGAGAATACGCAAAAACATTTATCCCACATTGGTAGTGGGGAGGAACTTTTCAGTATTTAAATACACGGCTATGCACTTCTATAGTCTCAAAGCTTCAGGGATTTTGACAAGAGCTTCTTAGCACTGGTGGGCCCTGCATGCACACGCATCTCAAGGAAACCAAATTTTATAGTAGAAAGGCAAGTTAAAGGCCAAGGAAGTTGGAGATGATCGAACAGTCATCGCTATACCGCAATGCAAAGATGCTTGGTGGTTAACCATCGCGACCCAACGACTAGATGGTGGGCCCGACAGGTGTGCATCTCATGTGTTAAAGATCGAGTAGGTTCAAGGAGAATCAATGGTGGTCAGTGATCCACAAGATGAGGATGCACGCCAGTTATCCATCGTGAATCAGCGACTGGTGAGGTGGCGGTCCAATGGCAGGTCTAGTGGTGGGTTCGGTGGTGATGAGATGGTAGTCAGGTGGCATGTCATCAAACTCATAAAGTGAACATCAGAATTGGTCCCGCCGATAAAATAAAAAGTATCGATGAAACTACAGAATCGATGAGACATGTGAACAATTGGCTGAGGGAGGAATTTTGGCCAAAAGAATAATATCGAACAAACCAATAGAAACTTTAAGTGAAGCGGCGAATGAGGTGGCAAGTCAGATGGTGGCCAGTTGGATACGCAGACAAATCAGGAAGTGACACTCGACAGAAGGGAGCAACTCAGATGAGTTAAAGGTTGAGCGGGCTAGAGAAGATCCAACTGTTGTTGCTATACCATGAAGGAAATTTGCATGATGAATACCCTTTGCGGTCTAGTGACCAAATGGTGGGACCCGTTCTAGAGTGGGTGACTTAGGTAAGTTAAAAGATGTGCTAGTTTTGTATGATCTCATGACTGTCGTTGAACCGCTATGAGGAGAAGCTCAACCGTTAGTCATCACGGATCAGCGACTAAAGGATAAGTGCTTAGAGGAAAGCTTATTCGGTCCGTTGGTGCCAAAATTCAAATTTTCAAAAGGACTAATGGCAGAACTGTGTGGCTTCTCGTCCGACATTGTTTTGAAGTGTAAACTTGCAGATAGGTATTCATGGGGGTTTGCAGAGAAAATAGGTACGGTTTTGTGATTTCTCTGGCAACAAGGATGGGAAATTAAGTATGTGATGAAAGGGACAGGGCGAAGGAAGAATCAACCGACACTCCAATATGCGGTAACCCTCGGGAAATCAGAAGCGGTTAGTTCTTGCAACGGTGTTTTTGGAAATCACAATTATGAAGAATCAAAGGCACCTAGCACTTGAAATGCGAATACTGAGTAGTCAGTTGGTCTTTCTTCGGCTAGTTAACTGATTTGTTATGCTTCTTCTTCGATGGTAAACAATGTAACCTTTTTAGGGGGGATTATGGTTAGGATTTAGAATTTTTGTTTTCTAGGGAATTCTGAAGCTTGTCGCATCCATATCTCTATAAACGGATACTAGGACTACTTACAAAAGGGACGCAAATTTTGTAGCTAAATTCTGGTAATATTAATATAGGCCATTTTCTTAGCAATTTCTGAGTCAGATAGGATGTACTTGTAATCTTTTTATGGAGAAATAAAATATAGAGTCCGAAGAATTTTAAATTCAGACTTGTATTGTCTCTATGTCATTGTACCAGTGTTTATTTCATTTAAGTAATCAAGGATTGTTTATCTGAATGACTTGTTAGGCATTTAATGAAGTTGTTTTTGTCTTTTTCTCAAGGAGGAAATATAAACGTACTTTAAACAAAGTCATTGATATCAGTATTTTGGTGTGGATCTGATGATGAAGTCTTGTACAGGTTAGGACTTTGTATATGTCAGGCATATACAGAGTTGATAGATAACCGGCTTGTGACTTGTCTACGAGTTTCTTTTATTAGATTGCAATCTGTTGTAGATGACTATATTGCTCAGATAAGGCACTAGTTTACCTATTGGTTTTTTGATGCATTTTGTGGTCCTTTTCAAAAAGTCAAATCAACTTTCCATTTTATGTTTAGTTGTACCAGTCAATAAGGAAAGTTTACAGGAATGTACACTGGTTTTCTGTAAACCTTTTATTATTTCTGTAAGAAAATAGTCTTAAAAGGGTTCACTTGCCCAAGCTTTTATAAGCTTAAAGTGTAGGAGGTTTCCTCTTTTGAAACCTCATCTTGTTGTTTTCATTTCAAACTTTTTTGTTGTCCTCTTCTATTGTAGCATAGAGGTAGTAACATTCACTTTTAAAAGAGAGGGAACAGAGGGTTTCAAAATGGAGAACAACACTTCCGTCACCCACTTTGGAGGGACACGAAATGTCATGATTCCTCCACCGGTGTGCATGTTCATATTGGAGAAATATTTGTGTGTTTTCTTGGTGATGCAGCTGCAGGTACCAAGCATCAACTCCACCTGAATCTTTGGGTTTGAGCGTGCTCTATGACCCAATGGTAAAGTGGAAAAAATAGAGTTATCGGTCAGACCCCACCATACCATCGTTCCTATGGAATGAGTCCCCTGTCAGGTATCCTTGTACAGTGTTTGTCTGATCATGTTAGTCATTAGCCCAGTTGTTCCTCTATATTTTTATTTGTTGTATTTTGTTGCTCTTGTGTGTAGTATAATAATTATCTAATATTTTGTGAAAAAGATTAGTATTATATTTTAATGATATTTGGATGTTGTTATTTGATTAATTAATAAGTCAAAATTGTGGAACTTAAAGATCTAGATTATTTAAATTATTTAATTAATTCGAAAAGAGAATTTATTAAGGGAATTAATAATAGCATCTGTTTTTGTATTTAAAGATTAATTAATTAATAATTTATTATAGTTGCCTCATTTGACTTATTAATTAAGAAGCTTAAGGGCTTAAATTGTTTATCTAAATTGGAAGGACTAACTCATGTAATAATCTATTAAAATTCAACTATTACCTTATTTTTTTAAAAATAATAATTTTAAAGAAAATAATTAATACTTAATTATTTTATTTTCTTATTACATGTGTGGGGTTTACTAAAATTCAGTAATTATTGGAATTTATTTAATTGAGATTCATTGCATGCAATTGAGGGAGGGAGTTACAATTTTGAAAAGGGGGATTTTATTCACTTGGTTTTTTGAATTGTAGGAGGAGGGAAAAAAATAGGTGCTTCCCATGAAGTTTTTGGGTTGGGCATTTTTTTGTATCTTCTGGTTATGGAGGTTTTGTTTGGGAAAATTGGGTTTGAAAAGAAAGGAAATTGAGAAAAATATTAAGGGGGTTCTCTGAGAAAATGGGTCCGCATTTTTGTGGGTTTTGGGTTTGAATTTGGTAATTGGATTTTTGAATCTTGCATCTGATTTGGTGATCTTTGGTCTTTGAATCTAGTGGATTATCTGCAACCTTGGGAAATAACTATCTACTTCAAACGTTGGATTCTAGGTTCAAATTTGCTCTTATTTTCTGTAAATTTTGTGCTTAACAAATTATTTAATCATACATTTCCTTGGCTAATCTCTATAAATTGTTTAATTTATCTAATTATAAAATCTGTGTTTCTATCTACTCATTCAATCAAGAATCTATGATATTTTCTATGTTTTTCTTTTCTTTTAAAAAAAAAAAAATTATGGGTCCGAGCCCATTTTATTTTCCTCCTTCCTAAATGCTTTTTGTATCCCTATGGATCAATAGTCACCATATAATTTGGATTGGTCTAAGATTTTATTTTGTTTTGTTTATGACTTGGTATCGGCTTGCAATCATCAGGGGTTTACCACCATACGGGGGAGGCAAATCCTCTACCCCTATGGTAGGGAGACACCTCCACCCACCACGTGGAGAGGCCTTGGCCTCCACCCACACGGTGAGGGGAGCTAGTGTTGTCTCCACCGTATGGGGAAGACGATGCCTCTACCCCTATGATGGGAGGCACCTCCACCCACTGCGTCGTGAGGGGAGACAGTGCCTTCTCCACCATATGGGGAGGCACTGACAAGGTTGCTATTATTATTTTTTTAACATATATTTAAGAATAGGTTGCTTTATTATTAAAAAGCTTGGTAAATATTATTATTCATTGGAGGTTCGATTATATATATATAAGATATTTTCAGACTGTGTCATTATTATATTAAGGTAAATACTTTTATATTGATAATGGTCAAATAATTAGATAAATGTATATATATTCATAATTTTGATAAGATATCATAAGGGAATTAAAATAGTTATTGTTTCTACGCTTGAATGTCATGTGCTATTAAGCCAATTAGCAAATAAGAATGAATCACCAATTCTCAGCTAATTAACAAACATCAAACATAATCAACGAAAATCAATACAAGAAATGAGGAATGAATTCAAATAAAAACTCCCTCATTCTGCATCTTTGCTTCCATTGTGCTTCTCCAATTTGCGTGGTTGATGGCTCTTAGGTATTGCACCAATTTCCTGCATACAAATGTTTTGAAGACTGTTATTCTCTGATTCTCAAAAATCTAGATTGAATTGATGAAAAGAGGTTGAATTTATAGATTTTCAGCACAAAGGGGGTGAGAAATAGAACTCGTGTTGATTGGGAGACAACTAAAACTAATTGATCAGTTAACAGAGTTGATTGATTTGTTAACTCATTTGATTAAGTAGTCAACTAAATTGATTGAAGAGTGAACTAAATAGATGGATTAGTAAACTCACTTGATTGATTAGTGAACTGAATAGACTAGGGAGATGACTGAATTGATGGATTAGAAGACTAAATTGATGGATTAGTCATAAAAAGATGATTTTGAGTTTAAAAAGATGATTAATGAGTTAACTGAGTTAACTGATTAGACAACTGATTTGATCAATCAGATCTGATTTAGCATGTGTTGTAGGAATTTGAAATTGAATTTGATTTTCATTTTTAATTTGGATTTGAATTTGGTCATTCAAATGCTGAAATGCACATGAAATTAACTAAATTCAGATTTGGTGAAAAATGTGAATTTGATGATATGAAATTAGATGAAATGATATGAAATTCGAATTTGGGAGAAATGATATGAAATTAGATTGAATTAATTGGAATTATAATTTGGGGAAATGGAGGAATTTAATTAATTAATTTAAATGAAATTATTTAAACTTAGGAGATAGAATTAATTAAATAATAAAGATTATTTAACTAAAGAAAACGTCGTAATTAAATAATTGAGATAGGGTTACTGATTAAAATGATTTGAGAATAGAAATAGAATAATTAGAAGTGTTGAAGGGTGATGATTAGAAGAAATAGTTAGTTTAATCAAATGATTAAAGAATTACTTAATTAAATAGACGAATAATTAGTGTAGAATTAATGAGACATTTTTAGGTGTCCACAATTATGATTGGATAAATTCAATTAGGCATTGATAAAGTTAGAATAAAAGGTTAAATTAGTTAATTTCAGATTAATAGGTTTAAGTATAGATTTTTAGTATGCGAAATATACAAATGCATGAAATTTGTTAAATATAGACTTATTTGGGAATTGATGTACTCTTGAGGAAGTAAATGTATTTAGGTTTATTCTTATGATATTTCTTATTTTTAACTAATCATGTGGTTAAGTTCTACTTAGGATTATTTTATGCATATGTTTTCATATGAACTTGGATAATCTTCTTTTAATTTGCAATTGATCAAATATAATGAAAGCAAATTTGTAGGAATGGACTAAAATGTATGTGAAATAACATGATGTCATTAAATTGAGCTAATGGAATCTATGTTGATTTGGAACCATTTGATGTACAAGTGTTATTATGGTCTCTTTGGTTGATTTGAATGAACTTGTTTGTATTTGTCATAATGAGACCTTGCTTTTGTTTCTAGCTTGTCTTTCATTATGGGGATACTCAGATGTGTGATTTTATGTGTTTGATTCCTGAGGATTAGGAAGGGAGCTTGAGGATTCTTTATTGTATGGTCATGCTTCTCTTTTGATGAAATTTGTTCAAGTCTTGTTTGTTTTGGAAGCTAGATGGTCTTCCTAGCCTACCTTGGATTCTCCCTCTATGTTATCTTATTCTAGCAAGAGAGTCAAGCCTTGCTATGGTACTTTGGTGAATCACCATCTTGAGATTTCCGGTTTGATCTATGGTGTTCTTGGATTCCTAGGTGCAATCTTGGGGGAGTGGCTTTCATTGGGGGTCGGGACCCAAAGTGGTCACCAGGGTAACTCAATGAGAGTTTTGTAATCAAGTAATAACATAAAATAATGAACTTGGGTGGGTAACCAGATAACATTAATAAAATTAATTCTTGTTGCCTCTCTTATACTCATGTGCTTGTATAGGGTTGAGGTAAGTAGAGGAGGGTCTGGAATGGCTTCCACCAATCTTGTCCCTTCAAAAGATTGGTTTGGTCCACTAGTATTTGTATGGGGGTCGAGGGTTGGGAGAGGTTACTAGGGTAACACAGGATGGGGGCCAAGGCCTACTGATCAAGACCTACCAGGGTAACTCATGACAACCTAGTGATGACACTCTTCCCTGTTGCTACCTAGTGGTAACTTGCATCCTTTATTCCTTCTATGGATAGTTTTTGAACTCTGAAAGTGGTTGGTTTAAGTTTATATTTCTTTATCCTTTTGTGGAATGCTTTGGGCCTCTGGAAGTTGGTTGATTTACTTTTGTGTCTCCTATGATGTTACTATTATGAGCCTCATGTGTAATCTATCTTGTTGATTCTTTTGTGAGCCTCATGTGTTTTCCGTATTGTGGGTTCTATTGTGAGTATAGCTTCATTGAATTCTTTTACGAGTCATGATGGTACCCCCTGTATGTTTTTCTTTCACCTTGTGGGTCTGGCTGGTACCTCCTAGCACGAGGGGTGGACCTTATGGGGCCACATGGTTGGGTGGAGTGCTATTCGCACCCATTGGGTTTGGCTCTTTCCGTAGCATGTTTGAAGAGGCTCGTGAAAAGATTTAAGACTGTTATTATTGTACCAGATTTATGTATTCATCCCATCATGGGACTCTTGGAGATTTGTATCTTGAGGATCCATTGTAAAGTATTTGATGTTCTTATGTGTAATCTTCAGCAATGTAATATGTATCTTGTACCTATGTAATTGAGCAATGTTGTTATTTGTATAGCAGTTCTTTGTTGGGTTATGGATGATGTTCAACCTTGTGTTGCATCGTTATGGGGCCTTGAGGATAATTGCAAGTTGTTAATTGTGTATCACTTTTCATCTTGATGTATGTATCTCTATGCATGTGTAATGTAATCTTTATATAAAAAAGAAAAAGAAAAAATTATTCACTTTTTCATTGTCTATTTTGTTTTATCATCTGGGCCTCATAGTAGGGCGTGACACATACATACATATAGTGGGAGATAAAACATGAATAAACATGAGTGAGAATAAGAATGCATATGAGTAGTGGAAAATAAATAAGAGATATGGGATTACAAAAAGAAAATATATATTTATAAGAAATATATAATGACACTATATTTGAAAATGATATGTATACATATCTATTAATTTTATTTGATATATGTTTTGTATTTCACCACACATATTTGTAGCCCATTGTACAAGTTTTAACCCTCTTCTTATCCCTTTACATTGGGATTAAATTACACATCTAAGATAATATTCTTAGATCCTTGGTATATGCCTCCTCTCCCACTAATACTACCCAACAAAACATTTTTAAAAACACAAAATTTTTAAGAAATTTTGATAGGGTTTTGGTGCAAATTTCATTTTCCTAAAATAATTGAAATGCCTTAAATTAAATTTCTACCTTTTCTCTCCTCTTCATACAAATTAATAGATTGATTCCCTCTCTCCACTATGCTCCTACAAATATAACAAGGATGCAGTTCAACATAATAAATCCAACAAGATTCTTGAATTTTATTGTTTACATACAATATCAAACTTGAGATTATTTCTCTAAACTACAACATAATTTACAAAAGAAATACATTGATAAATCTAAGGCCAATGCATTGTAGATCTTCTTCACTCTAATATAAACACCAAGAAAGAAATCCAATTCCACCTTCAAGTAATTTTTCTTGCTTAAAATCTATGATGCAATCTAGAATTTTTTTAAAACAAATTCTTTTCTCATCTTTCCCAATAATACATAAAAATTAAAAAGAGATCAAATCAATTCCTTTTTATAATATAAGGTAAAAACCTCAAATAAATTATATATTTTTTTATTTTTCACACTTTCACTTATAACTTCAAGAGCTAAGATATTTTAACAAACTTGCTCCAATGAATCAGTTTTATTTTATAACAAGTCACAATTACCTCACATGGCATATATAAATATAAACCACTTGATTTTTTACATGTATAAATAAATCTAATATGATAATTTAAAATACTTTCAATTTTACAGTTTTAAATCCAAACATCCCACTTGATTTTCCATTGCGTGAAATTATTTATACTAATTTAGTTTTCTTCATGCATGACAACCATATACACATGTACATATGTCTGATAAAGGGCATGCAAGTAAATAAGACACCATACTACTCTTATACATCAATGATCCTAAATTATACATGATTCAAATAACATACTTATTGTTGTTAAATCAAAGAAGAAATCTTACATTGAAACTTTTAAATAAGTATACAAATCTAATTCTTTATTTATGCAACAATAGATGACCCACAAAATACTATGTCATTGTTTAAATCTATAAAACAATAAAGTTGTAAAACATAAAATTGGATGTATGTGGAGAAAGCCTTTCAAAAAAAAACTCCATAATCAAAGAGAAGCTTGATAACATATTTATCTTTAGGAATAGAATATATATCCAACACTCTTACTCCTTTGAATCCAATACCATTATATTAGCACTTGTGTGCCTATGAAATAACATAATGAAATTACAATATCATGTATTCAACTTATAACTTAGATTATGAAAGGAATACCACAAATAGTTTCCCAAAATAATGCACCATCAAATTGTGGTAAAATTAAAAAAGTCTCACTCCCAAAATGAAGATCTTACATATGAATAGTAAAAGTAATTCCTAATAAACCATGAGTGATAAAAATAAACTCCATGCCAATAATATATGACATCTTTGACTTGTATCTCCTTCGTAACGATCCATATACCAAGGTAGGAATCTAAATTTACCATCTAATTAATGTGGGAGCTACCAACAACATATTAAAAATTCTCCACTACTTAATTATCATGCCCAAGTTGAAGAGTATGCTAAAGTAGCATTATAACTATGATTACCAACTATACCTCCTTCATGAATGTCATTAATCTAATAGTCCAATTCAACAAGGAAAATAATAATATCTTTTAACAACATGGGTGTCCCAGTACCATCCTAAGATCTTTGGAGATGCATAAAATAATAACATTAGGATTACAACTAAACACCACAAAACCTCAACATTTATGAGTTTCAATATTCTATGTCATATTACTCTACATGGAGTAGGATGGTTTATCAATATCAAACAAACCAAGTATGTATCTCTAAATTAATTACCATTGAGATTTTATCTATGACTACATACTCAAATCAAACATTATGTGTACTTGCCTAGCATCATAATAATAGTCAATTTACAAGTAAAATTAAGTAATATCATAATTCATATTGTATAATCGTAATACAATTATGACATCATCATATAGTACCCACAATGCATAATTAAATATAATTTAATAATTTATTAAAGCAATAGGAAAAATCACATAGTTAACCCAACCAAAATATCAATTGAATGAAAATAGTGAAGATGAAAGAACTATATAAGATAAATCCTACAATAATAATTATAAATATAAATTCAAATTTACATTATAGTATCCATGTAGCAATACAATAGAAAACATCATATAATTCTAATACACAACTAGTAGACAAAGGGAGAGACACAAATGTATTCAATCCTTACAAAAAGGAGCATAAATTAGATGTCGATGTGTGATAGTAACTATGCATAGTTAAAATAATTTATATAACAACCTAAAAGGAAATAAAATGAAACAAGATGTAATTTACCTACTTCAAATAGCAGATGTTACACATCCTAGATCTGCTTTTGCCACTAAAGCCTAAGCCATTTAAATCATAAACCCTAAACCTTATATTCTAAGCCCCAAACTCCAAACTCCAAACATTATATCGTAGACCTTAATTCTAAAATCATAAACTATTAAATTGTTAGGACTAGATGTTATTGTACAATTTGTATAGTTCTAATATTTGCATTTATTAATATCTACTTAACATAGGTTACATGTGAAAACATACATCCCCTCTCTCCTCCCACTATTTAAATCACCCTTTAACATAGGCTACATGTGAATACATTTATCCCCTCTCTCCTCCCATTCTTTAAGTCACCTTGAGTCTAGCTTAGTTTGCAACTTACACTTATACATCTCCTAGCACTCTCTATCATCTCAATGATGGATCACAGAGTGTGATCCAAAATGTTGATGCAAAAAAATTTCACACAATCAAATCCATAAGCAGCTAAATGACATATATCCCATTTGATGTGACATTTTTTTGTCATTTGTCATTTGTCATGTGACACTTTAGAAGGTTGTCGAAAGATGAGGAATAGATACCTGATTCCACTTCTTCTCTATCTTATTTTAGAAGTTTTACTTTACTAAAACATTCTTTAGTTCTAAAGTACCAGGTTTAAAGTCATTTAATTGTTCCTAATTTAAGTATATAAAATTACAAAACCCAAAAAAATTATATAAATATATCTTAAAATCCAAATCTTGCATTCTAAGCCCGAACATGTGATATATCCCACAAGTGATTAATAAAAAACCCAAAACCCTAGATCATAACCTATATATGTGTGTCAAATACAATAATAAAAAAACAAGGTCAAATAATATAAAAAAAATATGTTGACTTTATCGTTAAAGTAGGTTCGCCTAAAAATCGTTGAAACGTATGCATGCGTAGGATATTATTAGGCAGTTCGTGTATTTTAATAATATTTGATTTTAACTAAACACGAGGACCTCACATTCTTTATCACTTGTTTTCTTAAGAATCTCAAACTAACTTATATAATGAAGTATATGCATGAACCAACTTGGCAATTTGGCCTTAAAGCATCACTTTTAATTTTATTTTTTATATGTTTTCCTGAATTATAGTTTAACTTAACTGATTGGCAAAGCCACCGATAGTTTTAGTGTATCAAGTATATGAAATACCCTTTTTATTAATATTATAATAAATAGATAATTTAACTACGATAAAATTTAAGTTAGTTTGTTTCTTCATACACCTGAAGGGTTAAGTTGAGATTCACGTACCATATTAATTTTTTAATTAGTTTTGTGTTTATTTTGAAGAAATTTATTAATGTTTTATGGTGATAAATAGTGTAAATGGCAAGAAATTGAATTTTTATATAGTCGTTATTTGTTTTTATATGCATACATCAATATGCTTATAAATTCTAGATGAATGATTCTTGTGATAATTGATAATCCTTCAAAGCATTTATATATTATTGCCTCTCTAAACATCATAAAAGGAAGAAGCATGGACACACTACATTGTTAGAGTAAATGGTTTAATTTACTTAATTAATTTAATCATATTGATTAATTAATTAAGTCACATTTTTCTTTTTTCACTTAAGCTAAATTTAGGAGCTTTTATTTTTAGGCATTTAATATGCATGCATCCCTTAGGTATATTGATAATTAATTCATTATTAATTATTAATTGCTTTTTAGGGTTTTCTATCTTTAAAATTAGATTTCTTTATAAGGATGACATATCCTTCATTGTAAATCAAGCAATATTCAATCAAGCATTCAGTTCTTGTTATTGTCTTCAATATTCTCGTTTGTTGTGCAATTTTTCCTTTGTATGTAACAGGTATTGTTGCAGATGATTATCTGGGCTTGTGGGAATTCAACAATCATGAATTCTAACATGGTATCAGAGCTCCAGACCTGACACACCTTGTTCATCAAATTTGAGATTTTCCTTACAGCGATGACTTTTGTGCATCTTGGGTCAATTTGAATCTCAAAAATCAAATCTGTGAGGGTTTGAAAATTCAGCTTTTTTTGTGATCCAAGGGGCATCTATTTTTTGGAGCAATTTGGGCCCAAAAGGACCTCATGGTTGGATTCAGGAGGTTGATAGGATGAATTTGGATATATAATTCGATATATTTTGGTGCAGGAATCTCAGAGGCAAAAAAATTGTAGTTTTAGTCATACAAGTCATACCGTACGAATGTGAGAGGGCAATTTATTTTTAAAAAATAATAATAAAAAATCAAAATCAGTTTTTTTTACACCGATGGTTTAAACAAACCGTCGGTGGTAGTGAATTAAAACCGTCGACGGCCTCAACAGACCGCTAGCAATCTTCAAACCACCGACGACCACCACAGACCGTTAGCAGTCTTCAACCCGTCAGTCGCCCGTGGTCCTCATGGTCGTCGCTCCGCTGCCCAGCACGGCCCGCTCTCCGCTCTATCGGGTCACTCCGCCAGGGAGCCACCAACCCACCACCAGAAGGGGGATAATTGTTTTTAAGGCCTATTTGACCTAGGGTTGGGCCTCAGTTAACTCATGCATTTGAGATTATGCAACACCAAAACCACGTGGATGAGGCCATGGGGATGATTTTCCTGAATATTTTAGATAGTCTTTTGTTCCACCTTGAGAGTTGCACTACACCTCGAGCCATGTGGATCAAGTTTCAAACTCTCTTTGGCACCATCAACAAGTTTTGGGCTCTACAGATTGAGGAAGAGTTGACTTCTTTGGCACCTGATTCCTTTCCCACCACTGATGACTTCCTGATGAAGTTCAAACCATTGTCATGTCAATTGGAGGGTGCTGGTACCACAAAGACAGATACCGAGTGCATCTACCTGATTCTCACTAAGCTTCGAGGACCTTTTCAGATTTTCTCTTCTTGTTTTTTCTCCGCCATGGATGTTATGGGGGCACATCATACCATGCCCACTTTTGAGGTGTTTTGTGATCGTATGACTCGTGAGAAGGCCCAGATATCCCAATTGGACTCTCACACTAGATCACAAAATCATGCCTTGGTTGTACAATCATCTCAGGAGCCACAAAAGCAAAAATAGAAGTCGAAGACCAAAGAGCCTGGGAAAGATTCTAGTACACAGTAGTCCTCTGGCCCACCTCCTCCTAAAGGGGGAAAATCAAAGAAAGATAGATCTAAGTGTGCTTATTACAGCAAGCCAAATCATGATGAGTCTTAGTGCTTTGAGAAGAAGATTGATGGCTATGCAAAATAGGACAACTCTTCTTCAAAAGAGAAACATTGATATTCCTTCTTCTTCTTCTACTACTTCTCACAGGTCTTCTTCTTCTTCATTCTAGATAGATGGACATGACAGAAGTAAGGGTCATGCATTATGTGCCACAGTTAGTCCACCTTCTTATCTATGGTTACTTGATTCAGGTGCTTCACATCACATGGCATCTTCTCAAGGATATTTTTTCATCTTTTCAGGCTTCTCCTACACCACACATTTTGATGGGTAACAACACTATTTTTTATTTAAAAAGAAGTGAGAATGAGGGCACTGGCCCTTAACATAGCAGAACTATTAATGAAACCACAGTGCACCAATAGCACTATAACAACATTAACAGTAATAGAACCTATCTTTGAAAATAAAAAAATAGCAAAGCAAAAAAACACAAAACACACTACAAGGTCACCTTGTGCACCCCAATAGCATCAATGTCATTGTTCCATTTAGTAAATAGGAACTTGTACAAATCCTTAGCCTCCTGCTTCTCATCCTTCGTGTCCACAACACGTTCCCTCAACAGAGAGAGGGTGATCGCCGAGCTATGTAAAATCTGCAGATAAAATTTGTTAAGGCCCACAATTTCAGCATCCCTGGCCTCCACTTTTCTCTTAAGCCACCTGACTTCATCCATGATAGCTTGCAGTTCAAGCTCAGGGCCCAAGTTCTTGATCTTTTGCATGATGTCCAACACATCCGTGCACAAATTTTCTATTTTCTCCAAGGTAGAGACGCCCTGAGGGTTCACAGTATCCTTGTCATCCACAGTCATATCCATCGCCTTCACCCCATCTTCAACAGGGGAACAATATATTTCAGTGCCCAAGCTCATCAGAGGAATAGTGTTCATCACTTGTTCCACCATCTTTAAATCTGAGTCCACGTCCCAAGGGTCCAATGCTTTAGTATCATATTTTTTCTCAGTCGTGGCACCCACAGTACCCATGTTCATAGGAGCCTTATCTATAACATCAATAGAGTCCTAGGTTTGCATCTCAGCATTTCCCTTGCCAACAGCGCCAACAGTGCCCAAATCCATGGGGTCCCTAGTCTTATCTGCTTCAGCAACAACCTCACCAGGGGGCCCCATAGTAGTTTTAGGGTCCTCTTCTTCCTTGTCCTCAATGGGTGTTAGGATTCCCATAGATACTGAGAGGGGGGGGTGAATCAGTATCTAACTGGTGAATTGAATTTCTTAACTTAAAACATGTAGAACATATTATAACAGTGTACCGGTATGCAAGAAATAATGCAATAAACAAAATTGAAAGCAACCACATGAAAAACACACCATAACACAACGATTTAACGAGGAAACCCAGTGTGGTAAAAACTTCGGTGGGATTTGTGACCCACAATATTCACTTACTGGCCAATAAGAGAATATTACTGCTACAAGAGGGGCCTGCACATGTAGGAAGGCCAACTGCCTAGAGCTCACTGCTCAATGGGAAGTCTCACTGACTTACAATGATGGATTATATAAATCTAGTATCTTGTACTGCTTCAAAATAGCATCTATAATGCCAGATCCAGTACCGGTTTCTACTCTACTTCTTACATAAACCCTTAACCTATAATTCGCATAATAGGTCTGCCTTATTTCACCTAAATACAATCTTCTTCCTTACTTACAAATGTTCTACAATGATCTCTCTTATATAAGAGTCATTTTACAATGATGCCAAGTCGGCTTACAAAGATTTTACAATAATAAACAAAATATAATATAACAAAAATCCTGTCGGCCTCTATGTCGGTATGCTTCCTTTCTCTGTCGATGTCGGTGGTTTGAGTGTCGGTGTAGAGTCTGATCTTGCTAGTGTCGGTGTAATGCCTTGTCAGTGCCATAGGATTGTAAGGTTGCCATCAATGACAAAACCTTCAATCACCTACAATGTCTCATTGGAGTGTGCATATGCCAACAATGGGGTCCTCCTCCAAGTCAATTGTTTCAATCACAGTAGTCTTTTTTTTGTGCGAGCTTTTGAAAGCCAATCTAGAGGACCTTCTTTTTCCCTCAGAGTTAGGGGAAGGGTTGTCATTCTCAGCACCCTTAGAAGATGAATTGTCATCAAAGACAATTCATTTGCATTTAACAAGGGTTTTGCCTTTACCCCTGGATAGGGAGTAGGAAGTGCTTAGAGAGGCGAACATAGTCAAGCTAGGGGAGCCTGTAGATAAAGAAATAGTGGGGGCAAAAGAAGGCAGAGACATGGAGAAGTTGGCTGTAGCAAAGCCTTCATGTGGAAATTGAAAAAATTTGGGGAAGGCCATAGAAAGGGTAGCAAGTTGTTGGGGAGTTGGCATAGGGAGTTGAGAGAGCAAGAGGTCCGAGGGGGGAGAAAAGCGCCTCATAAAACTTATACAACCTATAAATGAGATCCTGGTGAAGGAAGTAGGGAAGCTTTCAATGGAATGCAGTAAATAAAAGGGCAGACAGAGAAAATTGCTATTGCAAAAATGATTCAGAAGGGGAAAATTATAGTAATAAAAAACCTTGTGTCTACCCTCGAGCGTGAAGTATTTCATAATCATAAGGCAGATCACATTCCACGGATGTTTAAGCTCTTCCCGAGCAAACCCACCCTAGAGTTTGACAGGTTCCTCACGATTGTGGAAGAAGCATTTCAAGCCTTCACTAGTGGCAACATGGCTGGTGCGCTTTTAGCGTCGTCTGTCAAGGGCCAACCTTGTGGCTTGGTCAATTATTTCCTCAGAGACATCAAAATAAATGCCACCTACTGAAACACGCCTCCTAGACCAAGAGGAGGCAAAGGAAACCGAGAGCTGCTCATCATGGCCCTGCAGATACTCCATAAAATTGACAACCCCACCTTCAACGTAGTAATTCCAAACCAGGGGGTCAATCTTGAATTCATTCAATTTATCTGGTTCATAACTAACTCTTTCACCCCCCATATCCTCTGCCAAAATAACTTCTTTAGACATGAAAATATTATCACAGAGAAAATTGTAGAGACCCTTCGAGAAGCAAGCCATGAAAAACAATGGGAAGTGTGCGAACCCGACATCATTAAGTGAGACATGAAGTTGGGCGCATGGGAAATATTGAAATCAGTTTTGGAAATGATTTCCAGATTACGAGGCATGAAAAGCCAACAAATACCGGTGGCAATCAACACGTTATCTTCCCAATCGTACCTCATCATAACACGGTAAGACCAAAGGATTTTCCAACAAAGAAAAACATCCATCACTGTCAGTCTGGCTGAACAAGACACAACCACACCGCCATTAATCAAAGGAATATTCTCATAATATGAATTATGAAACCAACACCTCTAGATGACCCCAAGGGAGGAGAGGAGAGTAAGGAAAAAACTTAGCAACAACTCAATCATTGATAGGAATTTTAGATTTCTCTTCCTGGAGAAGGAAATTAACATGGTCTAGGAGGGAATTATGGTTCCTCCAACATCTCAAACTAGAAAAATTTAGGCCAAGGGCAGCCAAATAATCCACCACTCTATTGCCTTCCCTATAGACATGCATAATTCTAAACAAATCAAGCCTGGAGATGAGCCTCAGGGTGTCCCTAATGGTTCCCTCAATGGTCCAATTGAGCCTATTCCACCCTTTGATAGCATCAATGATGAGCTTAGAGTCACCCTCAATATCCATAATCCTGATTCCCATGATGAGGGCAAGACGGATTCCCCAGGCTAAGGCCATTGCTTCAGCCCAATTAGAGGAATGCCCATTCAAGTTGCCCACATAAGTAGCAATAGGAGCCCCCAAGTAGGTTCTGATAATCCCTCCACCAGTAGCCAGACCCCCTGGTAGCCCCATCAAAGTTGAGTTTGAAATGAGAGGCCTAAGGGGACCAAACCGTGTTTTTCTTTAAGAGTCTCTTAGAGAAATCGATAAGAGAGAACGAGGGGGGGGATGTACTAGCATCTAGCAATTTCCCAGTCCCAGGTAGAGGGAGATTTGGAGGCCAACCAAATTTTAGAAACTGAGATATTCTCAAGAAGCAACTTAAGGAATCGAGCAAACATAGTTTCCATAGAGGCCTCTTTGTCCCTGAATATCCTGTCATTCCTCTCCTTCCAGATACTCCAACACAAATGAGGGGGGATCTACTTCCACAGTTGTTGGATAAGGGGGTTGGATGAGGGGCCCTTGAACTCAAGGGAAAAACTTAACAAATTGTCATTCATAATCCAAGAGATATTGAGCTTGTTGTAGACCATCCCCCAGAGCTCCCGAGAAAAGACACAATGGAGAAAGATATGAGAAGGGGTTTCCTCATCTTTTTTACAAAGGATGCATCTATTAGGTAATTGGAATCCTCACTTGATCAAATTGTCTTGAGTCAAAATTTTGTTGAGAAGAGCAGTACACCAGAAGAAATTGATCTTCGGGATGAGTTGGGGATTCTAGACCTCTTTCCAGATAGTGGTGTTATCAGGTTCTCTTAGCAAGCTATTGTAGGCAGTTTTGACAGAGAAGTCCCCAGAAGGGTCCCACTTCCAAATGAATCTATCTTCCCTAGGAAAGAGGGGGAGAAAGGTTCCATCTAAGAGCTTCTGGAGCTCTCTAGCAGTAGGAAGAAGGAAGGGATGATCGACGCAGTAGTCCTCCAAAGCCCTCCAAGTGTTGTTGATGAAATAATCACTAACCCTCTCTCCAAAGAAACTTTTGGCAGCATCATGTAGCCTTCTAAGGAATGGGGAGGAAGTAAGAGCTTCTCTCCCAACCAGCAGTCCTCCCAGAAAAATATATTACTTCCATTTCCAATAAGCCACCTCATACCATGGGATAAAGGGTCCTTGCAGCTCAAGATGTTGTTCCAAATTTTGGAACCCTTGGGGAAGCCCTCCTCCTTAAGAGCGGTGGAAAAATCTCCATTACCCAAGTATTTAGCCCTGATGATCCTGCTCCAATCTGCATCCTTATTCAAAAGCTTGCAGGAAGTTTTGGTCATAAGGGCCTTATTAAACCTAGAGATCTTGCGAGTTCCCAATCCGCCCATGGCCTTAGGGAGACAAACTTTGTTCCAGCCCACCAAAATGAGCCTCTTCTTTTCTTCCATCCCCGTCCAAAGGAAAGTCTTTTGGAGATTCTCCAGTTTAGCAACCATATCCGCTGAAATCTTAAAAAGGGAGAGAAAGTACACAGGGATCCCCTGAAGGGAGGAGGAGAGCATCTCCAATTTCCTAGCACTATTGAGGAATCTACCTTTCCAACCAGCCAGCTTCTTCTACATTCTTTCAAGGATTGAGATCCAGAAGGAATTAGATGTTGGAATCCAATAACACTGAGAGGGGGGGGTGAATTAGTGTTATACCGAAATGATCAATTATAGCCTTATTAAAACATGCATAAACCAACCGATATACCGATACATACAAATTGAAAGATGTAAAGAAACCAATAAGCCACTCACATAAATCAGAACCATGAAACATAGAATTATATGTGGAAAACCTCAAACAGGAAAAGCCACGATGGGATTTGTGACCCACAATATCAATCCACTGGCCATATGAAGAGATATTACAAAATATAAGGGGCCTGCACTTGCAGGAAGACTTATAGCCTAGAGAACACTGCTCAATCACAAAAGGAGCCTCCTTGACTACATATAAATCCATACTACAATCCAGAGAAGTGTTGAACTCCTAAGATAGCATCTTCTATGCCAGAATACAATTCCGGTTTAAGCTCTCTCTGTTCTAGTCTAAAAACCTAAACCCTTTGCTGGAATAACCCTTACATAAATATCCTCACATACATAATCTCTCTGATATATTTTGCATTGTATCACATTCACATATCCATCACCATCTCTATTATTCTATATTTAAAATGATCTAATCCAACTGACCTATATATCCTATACAACTTATCATGCCTTATGTCGGCTTGCAAAGATAATTACAATATCAAATTACATGTCGGCTAGATAACATAAATGCATGAATATAAAAAAAAAATTACCGATGTCAGATCCAAGAGATGTCGGCCTCCAATAACACTAACCATATTCTAAACCATGTCATCCTGCATTGTTGGTAGCCAAAGAAATCATTCTATCCTTCCAGTGTCGGTGCTAGTGTAGTGTCTGTGAAGTGCCTGTCGGTACACAACTGAACCAAAACATCAAGCCGGAACAAAATACCATATTGCCATCAATGACAACATAGTGGAACCAACCAATAGAGTGTCAATTTCCAACATTAGAGACATCTTTGACAGTCAAAGGGAGACCAAGGTAGGTGCAAGGGAGGGAGGCCCTTTGATAACCAAGGATTCTACAGACTTTATCTTCTCATAGTTAATGTGTTGACTAGAGGCCTGAGCATAAGAGTTAAAAAATGATTTCCAAGAAGTATCTTCTATCATAGAGGAGATACCAAAGAGAATAGTGTCATCGACAAACTATTGTAGAACATTAGGAGGCACTGTTATGGTAGGTTTAATGCCCAGGAGAGATCCTCTATTGACCATGGAGTTCAGATTAGAAGCCAACACTTCAGCAAGGATGATGAAAAGGTAGGGAGAGAGAGAATCCCCTTGTCTCAGAACTCTAGAGGCCCTGAACTTCTCCAAGGGACTCCCATTGAGAAGCACAGAGTAGGTGACCGTAGATATGCATTCCCCAATAAGTTTAATGAGTTTATATCCAAACCCCATAGTCTTTACAACTTTGATGAGAAAGTTCCAGTTAACTTTTTCATAAGCCTTAGAGATATCAAGCTTGAGCACCATCCCTGGTTGATGGCACTTATCCATGGAATGTATTGTCTCATGAGTAGAGATGGCTGCATCAAGAATTTGTCTACCAGGGACAAAACCTTTCTGGGGAGAGCTAATCAGAGAATCCAGGAAAGGCTTGAGCCTATTAACAAGAACTTTTCATAATATTTTATAAATAGTGTTGCAAAGACTGATAGGGTGGAATTCCTTGAGCTTGGTCACCTCCTGCACTTTAGGGACAAGGGAAATGAAGGTGTTATTGAGCTTGTTGAGAAACCGTCAAAATCTGAAAAAAAATCCCTAGTGGCAAGGATAACATCAGGGCCCACCACCTCCCAAAAATCTTGGAAAAAAGTCAGGGGAAAACCATCAGGATTTGGGGCTTTGAAGGCACCCATAGCAAAAACAACAGACTTGACTTCCTCCTCAAAAATAGGGGCCAAAATGAGGTTTTTGTCCTCCACCAAGAGGTGGGGTAGGAGCTAGTTGAGAAGGTCCTCCTAGCAGGGGCCCCAAAGTTACCATCCTCCCTAAACAAGGTGGCAAAATAGTTAGTAGTCAATCTGCCCAATTTGTCCTCATCTTTGACCTCATGATTGTTATCATCCATGAGGGAGGAGATGTGGTTTATTCACTTGTGGATATTAGTAGATATGTGGAAGAAATTCATATTCTTATCACCCTCTTTGAGCCATTGTACCCGGGATTTCTGTTTCCAGTAGAGTTCTTCTTTGTAGGATTTCTCCTTCCATTTTCTGCAGAGAGCAACCTTCTCCATATGAGTAGCTTCAAAGAAGTCACCTTGATCTATGCGCTCTTGGATAGCAGTCAATTTACTATTGAGATCCTTTTTTTTCCTGAAGATGTCCCCGAAGGTATTTTTGTTCCAACCCCAGACATTCCTTTTGATCAAATCTAGCTTCTGGGCAATCTGGAACATAGGAGTGTCAGGGATGCAGGTGCTCCACCATCTTTTGATGTGGTCCTTGAACTCGGGATGAGAATTCCATATAATTTCATACCTAAAAGGGTTATTTTTCCTTACAGGAATCGTGGTACTCCAAAGGAGAAAGGGGTTGTGATCAGAGACCGTTCTGGGGAGGGCAGTGAGCTTCAAGGAAGGACCAATTCCCCAACTGATCGAGATGAGAAATCTATCAATTCTGACTTGAATAAGATCCTTCCCCTTTCTAAGATTGGACATAGTGAATTTTTGCCCTGTTAGTTCCACATCCATTAACCCATTCTTACCAATGAAGTCGGCAAGATCAGTCATGTTGTCAGAGTACTTAGGGAGGCCTCCAACTTCTCAGAGGGGATCAGAGGAGAGTTGAAATCACCCATGATCAACCAATGGGCGTTGGTGTTATTTTGCAATAAAGCAGTTATGTCATTCCATATATATTCATTCTACCCAATCTGAAATTGGGTGTAATGCCCCGCCAGGAAACCCCTAAGGGTTTAAGTTAAAAACACTCAATTAGAGTGTAAATTTTTTTTATTTTTTTTTATAATATTTAAGAGTGTTCATAATTAGACACAACATTAAGATACATTGAAGTTATCCGACAACTTAGATATCACAGTGGAAGGCTATATGATCGTAAGAGGTTTCCCAACGCGATTACATAAGCTTACACCTAACTCAACTTGCGTCATTAGATCCATTAAACTGGATATTATAATTACGAGATAATGCATAGATCTTGATTATATATGTGTTCAATGGTTTGACATCTTATAATTTTAGGAAGCGTTCATTTACTTTGGTGGCTAGGAGGCCATTGTGAGGTTATATATTCAATGCTCTTAAATTCATAATTTCATTTAGAGGCCTCCAAATAGTTTCCAAGCGTTTAAAATAATGAAGTTCATTCAATGGGTTTAGGGTATCCATTCACAATCGATATCATCCTTTAATATTAAAAGTATGGATAATCAGACGAGCATACATTCATTAAGGATTAACTACAATTAATAGAGTGAGGTCTCTTCATTTGTTTTCATGCATACCCAACTAATGAGTTGCAGATTCTTATGTGAAAGATAAAATGTGAGTAACCATAGGATTCATTTGAAGTTTTGATGATGCAAATAATTGGACTAATTTCATTAAGGTGGGTGTGTATTAGGGCACACGAGAGCATCCTTTAAATTAAAATATCGTTAGCTAGATGAAATTCTTCATTTCAAGATTTGAATAATAAGACCATAGTGATGTCCTTCTATTAGGATTGAAATACCATTATCTTATTGCATATTACTCTTTTTGGTTATATGAAGTTAATATGAGAAGGTACATTTACTAAGATTTAGATATAACAACTATACAAATACTTCCCGTTTTAGTTCATTTTAGAAATCATAAGGGATTCCTTTTATAAGGATTAAATTATGGATATCTAGTTGAGTTTCACCAATTATCAAGTAAATTTCGGTAAGGTTAGTTCGTTAAGATTAAAACGTAATTGACTAAACAACTATATCCAATAAAATGAAGCATAATTAACATGACGTTTCCCATTTACTAAGGTAAAAAGGTAAGTATCTATATGTGGTTCATCCTTTTAATTTCACTTAGAATTCACAACATTAATTCAACTTTGACTCCCATTTCTCGTTTGGTCAATTTACATGCTTAATAACAAGTTAATTCTTTGATGCAACCTAGCAAGATTCTTTCCACTATTACTACGTTTAATTAACCTTATCAAAATACTTTTTCCACAACTTTAATTACAATGTTTTAAATACTATGCCATCATCATAATTTACAATGTTTTATGAACCTAAATAACTACATTTATCTAGATGAATACTGTTATGCACTTAGATTTGAATACATTAAATTTCCACCATACACTTATGCAAGAATACAACCATCCATGATAATTTAAAGCATAAAACAAAGTAAGCTAAAAGAACATCGCATAACACAGATATGATCTCGGAGTTCACCCCTAAAGGGCTACATCTCCGGGTCTGCTCAACTGCAAGACCCCTCTGGCATTTAATATAGTTAAGGTTAAATATTTACATGTCTTTACAACTCTGCCCTTTAGGCGAACACATACACCATTCAACATCTACCTCGATTGATTATTACATAGTGATCCCTTTTAAAAGTGGGTCAAATTGAATTATAACCAAAAGAAAACCAACAAACCTAGAATTTATTGTTTGACGGTACCCTAACTAGGGGCTTGACCATCTTATGACCCAACACTATCATATCAAGTTCTACCATTACATAACCAAATTCGATAATAGAAATTTAATTCAGCATAGGCATTATCCGGTCGAGGTGTTCGTTTACCGTATTGCTCTAACTAGTAATGTCGATCCATTGGTAGACTTGCTAAATTAACTTTTATTTAAAAATTCATATTAATCCACCATTACTATTTAGTCCATGTTAATAATAAGAATAACCCAAGTATGATGAAATCAATATGAAATTAATAGCTTGAATTATAGTATGGATTTTCTAAATGATGAATCTCTAAAATCCCAAATCTATTATTTAGCAATCTGAGATTAAGTAACATAAAAGAAACTGAATTTGAATAATATAAAAAAAACCAAGTTTAATTCCCTTATACTAATTTTAATTTCACTTATCAATTGGCTCTTCTTTATTTTTACATATTGTACACATACATTTTATTTTTTTACCTTAAAACAATCATTTAAATTAATAAAATTATATATATTATTAAAAATAAATAAAATAAAATAATTATTTTTTTTGTTTTAACTTTTTAAAAAAAAGAGTGGGAAGGTACCCACGTGGTCAACCACGTGGGCCCCCCCTTTTTTTGCAGTCCCTGCTACCATTTGGTAGCGCAGCTGCCATGGTAGCACTGCTACCATTTGGTAGTAGTGTTGCCACTGCAGCTACTCCCTCCCAGCCGTATGGGGGGTAGAGTATGTAGGTTTTTTTTTATATATTTTTTTTAATTTATTTTTGTTAAGAAAATTTTCTGTTAAATTTACACTAACAACACAGTCAAAACTGCCAAAAAAAAGTGCAGTCAAGCTTTCATTTATTGAATCTATGTATATATTTTTTTTTATAACAAATTAGAATATGCAAGCAATACAAAGAAAATATATGAATATCTCACCAAAACACAGTCTGAAACCACAAACTTATAGTATTTTCCAGCAACCCCATTTTTTTGAAAAACAAACACAGTCACAGCCATTCCTCTTTTTTTTCTTTTCTCTCTTTTTTTCATTTCCAGAATATTATGGATCTCAAAAGGAAGCAAAATAGAAGAGTCTTGAAGAATAACCCCCAAATCCCACACCATGTTTGCAATCCATTTTCCACACAAAGATTCAACAAAAGTTAAGCTCTACCCTTTTTTCTACAAAGGAACTTACTCACAAACATCAAATGGGCAATCTGAAAAAAAAAACAATGTTGGCCCCCAAATCTGCTGCTCTAAAACTCCATCCTTCTCCAAAAATTCCCAATCTCCCTTCCAAAAAAAACCATGTTTTTCCAAAAAAAGACCAAAAGCCCAGAACCCCCAAAAACATTTCCCAACTAGTTTAAAAATGAGAAACCCTATTTTTGCCCTAATTTTCAATTTCGAAATTAGGCATTTATTTTTTTAAAAATAAACAAGTGAAAATCCAAATGGAAGTCATTCATTACCATTATCTATTACATCTTATTTGTTTTCCTTATTAAAATTATAATGCTTCTATTTCTTTTTGAGTTTTAAATTTTTAATTCCTCAATATTAATTTTAGGCCTACTTTTATATTTCGGAACTATTGACCGGGTAAGGCGTTTTGATTAATTTAATTTTCTAAAAATCAATCTTTTTATACTATATCAACTATACAAGTAAAAAGGAAATAATTTCTTTTAAATAATAATAATTTACCCTTTTTCTTCCAAAATGCGAAAATGAGTAATTTATTTCTATCTCCCAAATGACTTTAAATTTTTCCTTTCCAAAACACATAACTCATTAAATTCATTATTTTAAAATTAGCTATTAAATTAACTCGCTATAACATAATAAAGTGACATTTTCAAATAAATGACTAATCAAATGCAAGAGTCTTATTTATTCAAATTTCTCAACTACAAATGCGTAAATGTTACAAATGCGTAAATGAGCACACTAACCCCAGTTAAATACCTTAAGCTTGCTACAATAATAATTTAAGGCAATCTCTTAAATTAATGGTTAATCATATAAAGGACGCTACCCATTTAAATTTTCTAAGTTACTAATGTGCATGTCTACTCATCAATTTGAATTTAATACTTAGAACAACAAACTCCGCTTACCTCGTGCAAGGCACGCAAATTGAGGAAGTCTTTCAAATCTCTTGACACGCTTCCCAATGAAAAACAAGCCCCACGAATCCACACACACGATGCTCACCTGACCATGGCATACTCAAGATGAAAGAGGCATACTCAACCTTGCAAATCCCAAAGGAGATGAACCTTGCCCTAAGCGGTGTTGTACCTGCAATCTCCTGCACCCATGAATCCATACAAGCATGCATATACATATACATATTCAATGAAGGCGTTAGCTCAAGATTTATCACAAGGGTTAGGATCAATTACATTTACACGATAATCGATGCAAAAGCACAATAATAAGTATACACAGTTATTTATATTATCTAAGCTACACATTTCACCATGGTTAACCTACCTTTCAAGAATGCCACATAGGAAGTCAATCATGGTCAAACGGGTTTTACAAGTCCGACTAGGGTATGGGCATTAGATTGGGGGCATAAACATTAATGATAAGGCAGGATTCCATCGGGGAAGAGAGTTTAGAGACCAAAAGGTTGGCAAAGGAGGAGAGAAAACTGTTAGAGAAATAGGAGGGGTCCCACATAGTAGACAAGCTACCAGAGGCTCCAGTAACGTCACTAATAATGAACTTAGTGCCAAGCCAAATGTTTTTAGCAACAAGGGAAAAGGAAGACATAGACATCTTAACTTCTTGGAGGAGAAGAACCATGATTTTATTTTCAAAAATACAATTCTTAAGAGCATATTGCTTTTGGGAGTTGTTGAGGCCCCTCATATCCCAAGAGAGGACCTTCATTTCTTACCTTTCATGGATGTCTCCAAGGTTTGTTGCCTGCCATTGGCAATATCCCTTGCTGCTTCCTTCTGTCTTGATAGTCTTTGCGATGGCCGGCTCGCTTTAAGGTCCGTCCCCACATCAAGCTTTGCATTCCTACTTTTGTGTCTCTGAGTTTTCTAGCCCTCATCATCAGGAGTCTTGCAACTGTTGGATGAAACTCTAGGTGCACCAGGAGTGGGTGAGCCCTGGTGTGGAGTGGGGTAAGTTAACAATGTCGGGGAATGAGCTGTCTCTGGGGCAAGAATGGGGCCCCTAGCAATCTCACCATCTTCTAGAAGATCAACAAGTGGGACTGAGCTGGCCATCAGGAAGATGTATTGTTCCTTCAAGGCTGACTTAGGGGCCTTGTCCTCATTCTTTGTAGGATATTTGAGAAGGTTGATAATACTCTTTGCAAAGGGGTACTCTTCCATAACCACGTCATGAACTACAAGGGGGGCAAATCCGGGCCAAAAGTAGGAGCCACAACGTGCCTCTCTATCGAGACATTATGCGTGGGAGGAACATTTGGCACAGGGAATTAATCAAGGGTTGAACCCTTAAGCTTAAGAGACCTGGGATCTGAAGCATTGCATTGAGAAATAATATGCCCAACTTTCCAGCATTTTTGGTAGAAAAGGATGGCATTCTCATAAACAAGGGCCTCAGTTTGGCTTCCTAGTCTGAACTTGAGGGACAAATTTGGGGAGATTCATGCTCACAGTAGCTTGAATATAGAAATGTGCATAGACCAGGTGCGATTTGGTTTTGGTAATCTCATCAAAACAAACAAAATGATCAAAGGTATTCCTAATCCATTTAAAGATGGACTCATCCCAGTACTCAAGGGGGAGCCCCGGGAGCTGAACCCAAACCGGGGCAGTTTTCTATAAATCAACCTTTGGGTCAAAACCAACCTTCCATCGACAAAGGGAAAGATTTCTATGAGCATAGGACCAACAACTAGAAACAACAAGAGCAACATCCTCCTCAACAGTAAATTTAAAGAGGAAGAGGGCTCCAGACATAGCGCTAACAGTGGCACTCCCTTTTAGTTTCCATTTGTCCTTAGCCTATTTTCTAACCATCTCCACCGTGGGGCACAGGGAGAATTTTTTTCTCACCAGGGTGTTAGCCATTTGTGCAAAATACGATTGAGAACAATGTCAGGGAGCTCTAAAGACGTTCCCTCCTCAGTTTTTCAAGTAGAAGGGGACGATGTTGGGGTCCACAGTCTTAGTGTTTTTGACCAACACATTTTTCCAGCCTTTGAGATTCGTGATATCAGCATGAGGTTCAGTGATAGATTGGTTATCATGAACAATTGACACATCAGGTTTAAGAACAGAAACCACAGACGTGACTAGTGAACTCCCCCATAATAGAACTGTCAAGCTGAATCACAACCAAACCGGAAGGAGATTTCACCGTTGAACTAGGTGGGGATGCGGCAAAATTTGTCATCATCATAGAGTCCAAAGCAGGGCCCAAACGCAATGGGGGAAGATCCCCACTAGGAGATTCCATCATGAACGACAGAAGTTTGAATTTTGAAACTTGCAGAGCCAAATTAAATATTCAATCTGAAGTGTAACACTGCTATGACTGTATGTGGGAAAGGTTCTATTGGCATTGATGATAGTACGTTTCATGATGTATTATGTGTTCGATCTTTGTCCTCTAACCTTTCGTCCATCTATCAAATTACTCACAGTGGGATAGCGAAGACAGTTGAGTTCACCCGAGATTCTGTGCACATCATAGACAGTGAGACTAAGAATATTGTTGCAACAGGGACAAATGATCATTCTTCCCACTAGTGCTCTTTCTCTCATTTTGGTCCACCATCTCCACTATCGGAGAATAGTCCTCTTTCTTCAAGAGAGCATGTTGAGGTGAAGTCGGGTCACTTGAACTTGTGTGTTGTTCTTGAGACTAGTGTTGTGACTTCTACACCTCCACCTCCTGTTGACATTACTTATGTTCAACAATGTTCCTCTTCAGCGTTGCCTAACATTGTAGCTCCATGCATCGAGCCACCTATTCCAGTTGTTGAGGATATTTCAGAGGATGTTCATTCCCTCTCAGATGACAGATTCAACACATTTTTTGTCCCGCCATCATTGGGGATTCCATTACAACATCATCATGCATTCTCTTTTGAGCATCATCCAGGCCTTCCAGGTTCACCTCATGTTCAGGGGTATCCTCTTCTTTGTACGCAACCTTTTTTTCTTTTGTATTGGACACACATTGTTTTGACTATCGACACATGGGTTCTATCATTCTGGGGGGATTTGGAGTCTCAAACCTCTCTCATGGGGGGTTGGTTGTACACATATTCTAAAGAGAGTCTCCTGAGACATGCACTTGTACTTTCTTTTTTCCATCTCTTTTTGGAGAGGAGTTTTTTTCCACTGGGTTTTCTCTTTTTCTCCACTTTACATAGATTTGCATGTTGTGATTGGGTACCTCATCAGGCCTTGTTGTCAGGACCCAAATTTACATTGTTGCATGTAGTTGCATTTTTGCATGTAGCTTCTTTCATGCACTTGGCTTTTTGGCTACTCCCTACATTCATCTTAAGAGGGTGTGTTAGAGTAAAAGGTTTTATTTACTTAATTAATTTAATCATATTGATTAATTAATTAAGTCACCTTTTTCTTTTTTCACTTAAGCTAAATTTAGGCGCTTTTATTTTTAGGTATTTAATATGCATGCATCCCTTAGGTATATTAATAATTGTGTATGGTGAAAATGGATACAACAATGATAATAATATTGAAAGACTAAATGGATTCAACCACAAAACCCTAGCCTAACAACAAAAAAGATCCACCATAACATATGAAGATGACCTAAGACAATGCAAATCAAATGAAATCACAAAGATTATACCATCACATGTCCAATAGGGTTTGAATCTCCATTCTTCCTATCTCCATTGATCTTGCTTGATATATTTGCTCTTAGATTTTATGTGTGCACAAGAGCTCAACAAAGAACAGAATGTGGTTGCAAGTAGGATCGCATATGAAGGTGCAAAGTGTAGTGTAGTCAATTGATCAAGTAGTCAAGAGGGTTTGATAATGAAGGAAGCATTTCCTTATATAGAAGATACTATAAGAAATGGAGGGATAAGATTGAGAGGTGTAAAAAGAGGTCGGCTATGATTAGAGGGTAGGTAAAGAGAATAATAAAATAATGAAAGGGGTAGGTAGTGTATGAATTAAGAGATGAATGACATATGTAATAGGTAGAAAAGGCTAATTAATTAATTAAATAAATAAATATTCATTTAATTAATAGAGGAAGTGGGATCAATTAAATAAATAAGATATTTATTTAATTTAGGAAAAGGACAATTTAAATAAATAAATGTATTTATTTAAATGAGAAATAAGGCTAGAAGAGGATAAATGAATTAATTAAATAAATAAAGATTTATTTAATTAATAGAAGAATTAGGCTTAGATAATTAAATAAATAAAATATTTATTTAATTAGACATGACAATTTTAGGTGTCTACATTTTGCTCCTCTTTGAGACAATGCAGCTTGTCATGTTGTTTCAAAGAAGATAAGATTAACTAATGCAAAGTTGCCCCAAGATGGGAATGATATGCCCCCTCGAGAGATTGGATGAAAATGTCTGGAAAGATCGTAGACAATCTCTCGATAAGAAAGAGAGGCTAGAAAGGACTGACCGAATAGGATAGAGTGACAGAGTCACGGAATAAAGAATACTGACTCCAGAGACGAGGGCTAGGGCTAGGGCTAGGACTAGGACAGTCTATAAGATAGACCACGAGGGAAATACATCCTTATTGTCATCCATACATCTAAGAGATCAGAGTGCAGAGTGAGAAAAGAGCAGCAGCAGTTAGCAGCGATGGCTTTGGTTCACAGATTCGACTATGTTCGCCGATTCCAGAGGCCAACAGAGGTGGGAGAGCCAGTAAGTACCACAAAACCTCCTTGTACTTTATTGCATTTATTGTTGTCATTAATGCATGCTAGATAGGGTAATAAATGTGCTCTAGGATAGGGTCCAAAAAAATGTCAAAAATGTCCAGGGGCGTCTGCGTTGGTGTTAGGCGCGTCTATGCTTGCTAGGTGTGTCTGCGTTGGTGCCAGGTGCATCTATGTTAGGAAAAGCATCTGTGCAGAATGTGGTCACGTCTGTGTCATGCAGGTGTGTCTGTGAAATTCAAGCATGTCTGTGGAAGGTAGGCACGTCTGTGCAGAGCATAGGCATGTCTATGTTTTTTAGGCACGTTTGTGCAGAGCAGGCACGTCTATGCAATCTATAAGCGCGTTTATGTCATGAAGGCGCGTTTATGTCTTCAAGGTCAAATTGGTAGGTCGGTGATGAACATACGTTGTCGATTGGATAAGCTGCTAAGAGGATACACTCAAGCAGGTCCTCTAGGGAAGACTAGGATAGGTCGAGGCACTTTGTGATGAATAGTGAGCACCAAGACATAGAAAGTACTTTGTGATGAACAGGGAGTACCAATATGAGCAGCACTTTGTGATGAACAGTGAGTGCAAATGTGGGCAGCACTTTGTGATGAACAGGGAGTGCAAAACACGTAGTACTTTGTGATAAACAGGGAGTACCACTAGGATAAAAAGCAACACTTTGTGATGAACAGTGAGTGTCACTAGGATAGAGTATCATTTGTATGTAGATAAAAAGTAGCATTTTGTGATGAATAGTGAATGCCACTATGACTGACATGATTGATTTGATTGACTGCAGGAGTATCTGCCTATGTTAGAGTCACGGGAGAGATTCCCATCGATTCAGAGGTTGCGACCTGAGTTGACATTCGAGGACCGAGCTGCGATTGAGGCTATGGGATTGAGACATATTCTGTATGTACCTAAGTTTCGGGTGAACATGGGGTTGTTGACTGCACTGGCTGAGAGATGGCACTTTGAGACTTGCACGTTTCACTTGTCGATGGGGGAGATGACAGTCACCCTGGAGGATGTATACAGGATTCTATGGATACCAATCGATGGGGAGCTAATTCCTTACGATCGAGATGGAGATAGGGATGCCCTGAGATGAGTGTTCCAGGATCCGGGATTGGAGATGAGGGCAGGACACGTGGCATGGGACACCATGATGGCGACAGGGTTGGCACTACCGGCAGTGGTAGGAGGAGTGATCAATGGGTTCTTATGTCCGGATAGAGCGACACGAGGGTTGGTTGTGGGCTGGGGGAGCACATTGGAGACACTGGTGACACAACACACTAGATATGCTTGGGGACCATGTGTGCTGGCACACTTATACTATGAGCTTCATCAGTTTGTGTATCACGGATCAGTGGGATTAGGTTGTGGAGTCACATTGTTACAAGTGTGGGCCTATGAGCATCTATCAGTGACATGACCTATACACTTCAGGGGCAGAGGTCACAGACACAATTTCATGCATTTGTACGATATGATTACCTCGCAGCCACGGATTGGCAGGTTGGAGTACTGGCGGCGGGCTATAGATGAGATTGATATGGTTATATGGAGGTCGTACCTGGGATGCGAGCAATGGGAGGATGATGCAGTAGAGATACCCTACACCTTCCGGAGCAGGTATCTAATTGGGTGGACGCCCTATGTACTGGAGAGGCAACTGGTTGACAGGGTGGGTAGGCAGTTTGGCAGGATCCAGCGGATGCCACGGGGTTCAAGCATGTACGCGCGGACGGTCAAGGATCAGGCACACTTTGGGCCATTGCTATCATATGATCAAGCTGTTACACAACTAGTGGAGATGATGCCCTTACCCTGGGATATGTGGCCAGAGATCGAAGATGTCGGCATGGATGCAGAGTACACAACGTATTGGGTCGAGCATCCATTCCCATGCCTGACAGATCCAGGAGAGCCGCTAGATGGAGATGGTGGTGGGGATGGTGATGATGATGGAGATGATGGGGGTAGAGGCCGACGGAGGAGGCGGGGTGCAGTTGGAGAGAGGAGGGTGGCACTGCGGAGGGAGGGTGGAGAGGATAGATAGGCTCAGATTGTGAGGGGTCGCGGTGGATTGCCACTACAGGTGCCAGCAGCACAGGGTCCCAGATAGGTGTAGGGACAGGGATAGAGGCAGGTACAGGTACAGCCACCGGTACAGGCACAGGCACAGGGACAGGTACCCGTATAGGGGGAGCCACAGGCAGAGGCATAGGGGGCCAAGGCGGAGGAGGATGAGCTGGTTGAGCTGAGGGAGATCTGCCAGGCATAGGCAGATGAGATTTAGGACTTGGAGAGAGAGAGGGATAGACTCAGGAGGCAGCTCAGAGATACTGAGCAGGAGCGAGATCAGGCTATATAGCGCTACACTGAGGCTAAGACAGCACTGAGGGCTAGGAGGCAGGCGACAGAGGACACAGGGGTTAGATATGCCTATGTTCTGTGGGCAGGAGAGGAGATAGGCTACTGGCGGGATCTATATTATGGTGCAGCACCACCATATCAGCAGGCGAGGAGCTTTCGTAGACCATCGCGGACAGCGACAGCTATGGGAGGGAGCTAGAGGAGACAGGTGTCTAGCGGTGGGGTTATGGGTCCTCCACCACCACCAGATAGGGGGGACAGGAGGGATGATCCTGGGGTGGGTCCTTCCAGGGCTCAGATTCCATCAAGGCTAGGTGGCTCCGAGGGAGGGAGTTCATCATAGCCATAGAGGGCTCCCTATGTATCAATATTGTACCATTTTTGTATGATGATGTAGACACCTGCGAGTGATTGTAGCCATATGATTTTGAAATCATTGTATCATGACACTTTATATATATATATATGAGATGATTCATCTTTGTGGCAGCTATATGCATGTGTACCTATGTGATGAGATGTTTAATGATGTATGTTTTATGTGATGGTTATGATATGGATGCAAATATCTACATGATAAAATGCAATATTTTTGTTCTTTTATGTTTTATATGTTTATGCATGCACTTGTGAATGTATGAAATGCAGATGAATATGATAATGCAAAAGAACTATTTACATGATAAAAATGTAAGATTGCTAACATGTGTTGTGTGCAGGATGTGATGCAATTGTGATATCGATATGTACGTATGAAATGCTTATATGTGGTAATGCAGGTGCAAACAACATGAAATGCAAATATTTTTTTTAGCATGTCATTATACTCAGTCATGTGATAGTAGGCTATGCAGACTCGAGAAGGATGATGGAAGTCAATCAAGAAAGGGGGGATGGAAGATAGAAGATATGAAAGTGAAAGAGCTTCTTGTGTGTTATCATCATTGAGCTTTATTATGGCAAGTAGGTTATGACAATCGAGGCATATGTTCGACCTAGAAAGTCATTGTACCCGTTTGCATGGAGATAAGACAGTCACAAACAAGGAATGCCCCAGTTCATACTAGACTCTCAGTGTCCTCATATCCTTGGACAAGTCATAACATTACTAAGAGACAATCCACAGACAGTAAAGAAAAATAGGTGACGATACCCCATCCTCGCGTTTCTAGTCAAAGACATCCTGGAGATAGAATCTCTAGTCAGAGACATCCTGGAAAAGCTAAAAGACATGCCACCAAAAAGATAAAATCAAAAGAAAACCAAGACTCGACACCGACATTCACTGTAGTCCTCAAGTTTAGTGTCTCTTGTCACTTGTATAAGTCTTATTTGATTGTGGTCATAATGTTTACTTTCACAAAAAAGATAGATAGCACTGAACCATAATGTTGTCTGAGTCTGCTAAAAGATTTGATTTGTTGAAGCCCATCATGACTATTGTGTCTCATCTGAAACTGACTGAATCCATGAAACCGATACGTTATTGTGGAGAAGACGGAACTTGATTGTGGATTGGCGATGCAAGTGTTGTTTTATTGTAGATTGTGCGTGAATGGACTGAAGAAAAGCGGAAGAAACTATACTCCTCGAAACATGTGATGTCCTCAGTTCCACACCCATCACTAGACATAGGATTTGCCTTAGCCACAGATAGGAGCTGATTTATTATGAATGGAAAGGGGTGAAAAGGGAGGTTTATTATGAATGACTAACCAATCTTGGGTAGATCAATAACAAGCCATGATGAGAATGGGTAAGTTTATTATGAATGGATAGGATGTGAGTGTGTGCAAAGTGAAAGGATGAAAGTGAATCCTGAAGGAGGGAGGAGCAATGTCTCTAAGCATGACACTGGTGACCCAGTTTTCACCATGATACTTGCCTAGGGCACCACTGAAGTGGTTTTCACTGTTGGACAAAAAATGTTTCTCTTTACTTTTTTTATTTTTTAATTTTTTTTTGTGTCACAAGGCGCCTGTTTGCCAGGTTTTCACTAAGTAACGATTTTTTATTTTTTATGATTTTTTTGTATTTTTGAAAATTTTGAATTTTTTTGTATTTTTGAATGTGTAGAACCTACGAAGGTGCATTTTGTTGATAGGATCCTCCAAAGGTTTGCCCTCTATGGTTGAGAGTTGATATGCCCCAGATCCATATGCTACTATAACGATGTAAGAACCAAGCCAGTTTGGTTTGAACTTGCCTTTCTTCTCTCTGTCTTGCTGATTTTTAGGATTTTCTCTGAGAACCAAATCACCTACCTCAAATGTGCGAGGCTTGATTTTGTGATTGTAGCTACGACTCATTCATTGTTGATAAGCCTTGAGATGATTAAAAGTAGTTTGTCTTCATTCATCCAATAGTTCAAGTTCTTGCAAGCGAGAGACCCTGTAGTCTTCATCACTGATAATGTTTTGTAAAGAGACTCGTAAAGAGGGTAGCTCAACCTCAATAGGAAAGATGGATTCAGTGTCGTAGACAAGTGAATAGGGTGTAGCTCCTGTAGGTGTGTGGACACTTGTGCGGTAGGCCCAAAGTGCGGGATTAAGTTGGATATGCCAATTATGGCCAGCGTCATCGACTGTCTTTTTCAAGATTTTAAGGATTGTTTTATTAGACGCCTCAGCTTGACCATTACCTTGGGGGTAATATGGTGTGGAGAAACGATGGGTAATATGGAAGCGATCACAGAGTTCATGAACATCCTAATTTTTGAAGGGACACCCGTTATCGGTAATAATGGAAATAGGAATACCGTATCGACAAATGATATAGTTGAGAATGAATGTAGCAATTTGCTTTCCAGTGACTTGCATGAGAGGCACGACTTCGATCCATTTTGTGAAATACTCTATGGTAGTGATAATGAATTTATGACCATTGGATGATGGAGGGTGAATCTTGCCTATGAGATCAAGTCCCTACTGACAAAAGGGCCAAGGAGTCGCAATTGGTTGAAGTTCTTGTGCGGGCGCATGGATGAGGTCTCCATGAAGTTGACACTGCTTACATTTCTTGACAAACTGATATGAATCTTTCTCCATATTGGGCTAGTAATATCCAGTCCTGATGAGTTTCTTGGCTAAGGTAGGACCACTAGAATGTGGACCACATATCCCTTCATGTACTTCACGTAACGCAATCTGAGCTTCGTCGCTTTCTAAACATCTAAGAAGAGTGTCATCTAGACCTCGGCGGTATAGGATATCGGCTAAAATGACATATCGAGAAGATTGGTGAATGAAAGTGCGACGTTGGTTTTTGGATAGGTCAAGAGGAAGGGTATTATCGCGAAGGTATGTGAAAATGGAACCATATAACTGGGTCTCAGGACCGATGACACATATCATCTCAGTAGGAGAGGTTTCATACAAAGGAACCAAAAGGTTATCCACCAAGAACTCATAGCGGGTCTCATTTAGAGGTAGATCGATCAGTGAAGCAATTGTAGCCATGACATCTGCAGCTCGATTTTGCTCTCTTGGTATCTGCTCAAAGTCTATCTTTGTGAAATCTTGTTTCAAGTCATCCACCATTCTTTTGTAAGGCATTAATTTCTCATCCTTTGTTTGGTAATCATCAGTTGCTTGACGGATTACAAGTTGAGAGTCCCCAAAAACATGAAGTTCCTGGATCTTCCACTAAACAACAATCTGTATTCCTATTGTTAATCCCTCATATTCCACTATGTTATCAGTGCAAGGAAATGATAAGCAGTATGATTTTGGTATAGAATCCCCTTGAGGAGTTATAAAGAGGATGTCAGCTCCTGCCCCATGCTGTGTGTATGAGCCGTCAAAGTATAATGGCCATGGTTTTGCATGTGACACTGTTAAAATGGATTCATTTGGAAATTCCAAAATTAAAGGAACATCATCTATCATGGGAGCATCCGCTAACTGATCTACGATAGCTTGTCCTTTTATTGCTTTTCTATCCACATACTCGATGCCGAATTCACTCAGGAGCATCACCCATTTGGCTAGTCGCCCAGTAAGTGTTGCTTTATTGAGAAGGTATTTCAATGGATCGATCCTTGCAATCAACTTAGTCTTATGAGTTAGCATGTAATGTCATAATTTCTGTGAAGCAAAGACCATGACGAGACATGCGCGCTCAATTGGTGTGTAGTTTAGCTCATATCCCACCAATGTGCGACTGATGTAATAGATTGCCTTTTCTTTGCCTTCAGTAACCTGTTGTGCTAAGAGTACCCCTAGTGTTGTTGAAGTAGCTGATATGTATAGTAGTAGAGGCTGATTTGGAATTGGTGGCATTAAAACTGGCGGATTCAAAAGATAATTTTTGAGTGCCTGGAAAGCTTGTTGACAATTATCATCCCATTTGAATTTGATGTTTTTATGTAGCAAGTGCTGAAAAGGATTGCACTTATCTGCAAGTTGTGTTATGAATCTTCGTATGGATTGAAGTCTCCCTTGCAAAGATTGAAGTTGACTGATGTTTCATGGTGGTTGCATCTCTAGGATGGTTTTGACTTTTGCTGGATCTGCTTTGATTCCTCTCTTTGAGACAATGAATCCCAGGAGCTTCTTGAAGGTTACTCCAAAGACACATTTCTTGGGGTTTAATCTTACTTTATATTTTTCCAACCGATCAAAGATGACTGAAAGTATGTCCAACTGTGTATCTCTGTCTATTGATTTTCCCAAGAGGTCATCAACATGATCTTCCATAGTAACGTGCATGAGATCATGAAAGATAGTAGTCATGGCTCTTTGATATGTAGCACCTGCATTTTTTAGCCCAAAGGGCATTACATTCCAACAGAAAGTTCCCCAAGGACAAGTGAATGTTGTTTTGTGTTGGTCTTCAGATGCAATTTTTATTTGATTGTAACCAGAGAATCCATCCATCAAGGATAACATCTCATGACCTGTTGTGAGATCGACAATCAAGTCAATATTTGGTAACGGAAAATCATCCTTAGGACAAGATTTGTTGATGTCTCTGAAATCTATACATATTCTGATGCTACGGTCTGGTTTACTGACAGACACTAAGTTGGAGATCCATTCAGGATAATCAATTGGGCGTATGAATCCTACCTCCAATAATTTCTCAAGTTCTGCTTTAACTAGTAATGCCACTTGTGGATGCATCTTTCTTAATTTCGGTTTCACTGGTTTTGCCCCCGGTTTAACTGTCAAATGATGGATTACCAAATCGGGATCCAATCTAGGCATATTAGAGTATGACCATGAAAAGTTGATTTGTCGCTTTGTGAAGAAACTTATGAATTTTGACCTTTCTGACTCTGTCAAAGATTGAGCCAGGAATATGTTGTGTGGAACTTCTTCTATACCAATGTTTGTTTTGATAGTCTCCTCTACCAACATGGATGACTTTTCCTCATATGATGTTGGGAGGATGTCGAGCCTTCCATCTTTGGGTGCCTCAGAGAGGTTTTCGCCCTTAGATACATCCTTTCCTTTTATTTTTTTGGGGTTAGACAGCACCATAGTGTGGTTTTCGCCATAAGACCCTTAATTTATTTTTATTTTTATATTTTTGCGACTAGAAGCCCCAACACCCTCACCGAAATATGCCACGCTATTGAGTTCTATAGTGTATCCCGCTTTATGGTCCCCAGGGGGAAGATCATCTCGTATGCCAAGATAGTCAATAAAAGCTTCATCATTTTGGAATGTGTCAAACTGTGCAGGTCTTTCAGGATCCCAGTCAATGAGTTGGTCGTGGACAAGGGGAACGCCTTTGATGTCTTCAAAGTTAGCGGGGCTAAGAGTGAAGATGCAGTTATATTCGGGTATGTTGAGGTAGTTATCGAGGTCATCATTGGCACTTTCCTCATTAGTCTCGATCATGAACGAATCCAAATTATCATCACTAGTAGCATATTCTGGGATAGGTGTTCTCATTCTATGTGATTTCGACCTAGAACCTAGAGACAAAGACTATATGGGTTCCTTTGGAGTTGTTTCTTGACCAACTTTTAATTTCCTATTAAATTCCTCTTCTTTTATTGGCTCACTTGGTTCTCTGAATGTCTCAGTGAGCTCATAGTCACTAGAGGATTTGTCTGAACCCCATTCCCATTCATTGGAGTCTATGGAATAGCGATTTTCTTGTTGAATTTTGGCAGCTTTGATTTGTAATGCTTCTTCTGTCTTTTGAGTATGAACCTTGGAAGTCATGAAACCAAGTCCTTTGGAGTGTTCCTTTTTGAATGTCAATTCAGGTTGTAAAGGTTCAATGATGCCTTCCTTTCTTAACCCAAGAGGACTTTTGCCATCATACCCAAATTTTTGTAGAATCTTGAACCCTTTGCCATACTTCTCACATGGTAAACTGATGTGATCTTGTGTATCATTTGCAAGGTCTTTGTAAAGCATTTTGTATAAATCTTCCTCTTCCAGTTCACCCCATTTTTGAAAGATAGTAGGGTCCCATTTGAGTATAATGATAGATACCTGCTTATTAGGATGTGATCTTCCATATTCTTTTGGTGAACTCATGACTTGTTGTAAGTACATGGTCTGATTCAAAGTGTATTCACCCATGCCTTTGTCCTGGAATTTGCCCTTAAGTTCACCCTATTTTGATGTCGAAGGTTTTAATGACTTAGGATCAATATATGCAGAAGAAGGAATAGCTTCGCGATTACTAGGAATGATGGTCTTAGTTTTTGGTCTCAAGTTATTGCAATATATGAATGGATTAGGAGCACCATTAACTGTTATTTCAACTCCATTGTGAGGAAACTTAATGCATTGATGATATGTAGATGGGACCGCCCTCATTTCATGAATCCAAGGACGTCCTAGCAATATGTTGTATGTGAGATCAAGATCTAGGACTTGACAAACCACGTCCTTCGTAACTGGCCCAACTCTGAGAGGTAAAGTGACTGTGCCTTTGGATGAATGCTCTTCATCATCATATGCTTTTATAGTGATTTTGTTTGTAGAATTTACAGCCTTGTCAAAATATCCCAATTGTTTAATAGTGCTCAATGTACAAATGTTTAGACCTGCTCCTCCATCTATCAGGACTCGTTTGATTCGATGTTTGTGTATGAAGGCTTCAATGTGTAATGGTGCATTATGTGGCTGACTTATGGAGGCATCATCAGCTTTTGTGAATGTAAGGGAGTGTGGAATGGAAAGGTATCCCACCATGGCTTGAAACTGGTCCACGTTCATATCAGTGGGAATGGAAGTTTCTCTCAATATTTTGTCAAGAATTTCTTTATGTGCGGGAGATATGTGCAAGAGCTCAAGGATGGAAATAAGTGCGGGTGTTTTCCCTAACTGTTCTACAAGGTCATACTCAGGTTTGGTTGATGAGGAAGTAGTATTTTTAGTCGGAGCACCTTGCAAAGTCAATTTTCCTCGACGAGTTGTAACATTGCATTCAGAGATAGGTTCGGAAGAAGATCCAATGCCTTTTAGGACAATCTTAGGTCTTTGGGTAGGATTCTCAGACGTTTTGTCCTTGATGATAATGGTAGAGACATGATTGTCCATCGAAATGTGATTGATAGTTGAATCATAGTTATAAGATGCTCTGGTATAGTTGGTTTGATCATCTGTGGCTTTATCTTTTCCCTTGTCATGTTTTGGGAAAGGTTCTTTAAACATTTCATGTTCTTGATTGGATGAGTGTCCTTCAATCTCAATGTCACCTCTATCAATGAGATCTTGTATGATGTTCTTCAGTCAATGAAAATTTCTTGTCTTATGACCCTTGCTCTGATGAAATTCACAATATTCATCATCATTCCACCAATTTGGTTTCACCTTTGGCTCATATGGAGGAAAATCTGGAATTGTGATTACCTTGTTTGCCACTAGCTTTTTAAAAACTGACTCAAGTGGTTCTCCCAATGGAGTGTACTTCCTCCGTGATTTGGAAGTTGTTTGAGTATTCACTTGATTGTTTGTAGAACTTGATCTTGAAAAAATGAATTTGGGTCGCACTATATTGGCATCAACAACACCATCATTAACTGTGTTCTTGTTTTTGTTCCAAAATCTTGGCTTATCTTTTCCTTTAAAGTCATCTTTGTTTTCCTTGAATATCTTAATGACTCCTTGTTCAATTAGGACCTTTTATGTCGCTAATCCTTTTTCAATGACGTCCTTGAAGGTAGAAAAACAAGCTTTCCTTAGATCATAACCAATGTCTTTGTTAACATTTTGGGTGAACATCTCTACCATTTGTTTTTGTGGAATTTCACAAGAGCATCTGCTGGCTAGATTCCTCCATCTTTGTAAAAATGATGCAAAAGACTCTCCCTCTTTTTGCTTGGTGTTGCACAAAGTAGTGACTGATATGTCTGTCTCTATGTTGTAGGAGAAATGTTGAATAAATGCCTCTGCTAAGTCACCCCATGACTTAATACCAGGTGGAAGTTGGGAGAACCATTCCATAGCTTGATCACCTAAGCTTTGTGGGAATAATCTCATCAAATATGTCTCTTCTACTGCTACCTCAATGTAGGCTGTGAAAAACTGTCTTATGTGTGCCTTAGGATCCCCTTTGCCTCTTTACTTATCAAACTTAGGCATCACAAAGTGTGTAGGAAATGGAGGCATTGGAATGCTCTTGTCAAATGGATAAGGACATATGTTCTAGTGTGTTGCCTCCAAATTTGATGCGGGGTTTCCTTGTGTCCAAATTTTGAGCATGCCTTTGAATATCCAATTACTTTGGTGGTTGATCCTTAGCATTGCTATGTGATTGAGCATATTTTTCTGCATAAGACTTCCATAATGGTCTGCGAAGGTGAGTATCATATGCTTGACCATGTGTGTTTGGGACCTCTCATTTTTGAAACAAAGATGATGGTGATTCAGGCACCATATGTGGTCCTCTATTTCCTCCACTATTAGGCCTCCTTTGATCCATGTTGGAGTGAGTTTGTTGCAAAGGTCGATTTTCCATTATTTGAGACATGTCAAAATCATGAGGTATCTTGGCTCCACTTTGTGCCATCACTTGTAGAAAGTATTGTCTATCTCTCATTATTTCTTCAACCAATCGATTGAAAGGAGGATTCATAATGGTGTCTTCCACTTCTATTGAATGTACGGAAAAGTTGTCCATATTGTCATTGTGTGTATCATTGTTGTTTGTAGTGTCCATGTTCTCAGCATTTGGAATGTTTTAAGCATCTATGTCAAGCAATGTAGTATGATCAGAACTGAAAAAGATATCATTGTCATACTCATAGGAACTCATGTTTGCAAAATCTTGAGCCTCTTTAGCTTCTCTCCTAGATTTTTGGGAATGAGTTTCAACCATTAACTAGGTATTGACCAAGATGTGTGAGACTAGATGAAAATGGAAAGAGTATGGAAGACCAAGAGTTGGATGGAATGTAAATGAATCTGAGGTGTACTTGCAATGTCCAAAATGTGAGACCAAGTATGTATGTAGTAGAGTAGGTGTGGCTTCCAAAGAGAGGATAGTTTCTCTTGATGAGGTAAGTTGACCTTGACTCTAAGTAAGACCAAATGAGACCCAAAGGTGATAAACCTTGATGAGGGACCACTTAGCAAAATGTTGTTGTATGTAATGTGTTGACAAAGTGTGATGAGGACAAGCAAGTGACCTTTTGACTCAAGTTTAGACAAATGTGAATGTAATGCAAGATGTAAAGCAATGATGGACTATGTGAGACCCAAAGATAGGTTGAATGCTAGGTGAAAACCTGAAGAGATAACAGAGGAAGCTCAAGAATTCTGAAACTGACTGTGTTTGTTTACTGGACTGTAAAAGTTTTTCAATACTGAACACAGACATGCCTGTATACTGCACAGACGCGATTTCCTGACGCGGACATGGTTCTGTTAAACACAGATGCATTTCTGAGAATTTGTAAATGCAATGTTGATACTGAGAACACAGATGCATTTCTGCCCTTCACAAACGCGGTTATACAACACAGACGCTATTATGTCAGACACAAACGTGTTTCTGCAAAATTTGTGCAATTGTTTCCAATCTGTGAAGTTGTTTTGTTGTGACCAAATTTGATTGTTTGACTATTTTTCGTGACAAGAGGACACGGCGTTGATGAAGACTCAATGTTTGCAAGTGTTTAGACTCAAATGACTCAAAGAAAAGTGTGTTGTTTGATGTAAAAATGTTTTGCATACACTTGAAGACACAAAAGACACAATGTTTTGTTGTTTGGTCTTGAATGTTTGAATGTTTAAAATAAGTCAAGCACAATTCTTATGGTTGGCCAAGACAATAGTTGTTGATCTCACATGGGGTTTTACCCCCGAGGCTACGCTATTCAGAGCAGATACTTAGATGCTTGACCTCACTGGCTCCACCCTCGGCACTCACTTCTTGGGTCAGCCAAGCATCAGTCCCCACGAAAACTCCCCGTGGTGAACTTTGTATCTCTACTAAGAACTGTATGTGTGTGGGCCGCTGCCAGAGGTCCAACCTCCTGCCTCAACAACTAGAAGGATTTGGGTTTCTAAAACAAAAAGGTGCTAATAAGGGCATCCGCTTGTGTGGCCATACATGCGACACTTTTAGCTCTATAAATATAGAAGGCTCTCAGCCGGTAGGGGTTACGCCCTACAAATGATCAAATAAATTTGATCAAATGGGTTTATGGGGAGACATAGTGTCGGTATGAACTAATCAGCACACGTTATTCATAGTTTTCACCATGAATACAGTTATTTATAGTGGTTTGGAAGAAGATGGCTTTTCTTTTGCTACCACTTGGGTCGTTCTCTTCTCACTAGTAGTCCTAATGACCACACGGGAAGACAGGCCCTCTAAAGATTTAAACAAAAAGAGCCTATTGCTCAAGACACAAAAGACAATGGTTCAATTTTAGTGCACCAATTGAAGTGTTTGTTAATCTATGAAAAACAAGGCACACAATAAAAATCCAGAAACCCTTGCCAAGGACCTGCAACAAAGATTTATTAATAGTTTGGATTGTTTCAAATGATCACCCCTTCCTGCAAGCACACAAGTTAGGTAAATTTTAGATCCAAAAGAATTTGTGAAAATAGGGGCCTTCAACAAATGATTTTTCTTTCAAGACAAGTTGCACCAATTTCGTTAGCTAGATTTGCAAATATTAGCTCAAAATAATCTAGATCTAAAATAAAAAAACCGAATGACTAAAAACCGAATTAATAAAACTCCAAAAATGAAATCAATGCACACAGACACGGTTACCCCAAACATAGACGCGGCTCTCTGACGCAGACGTGCTTCTGTGAAACACAGACGTGGTTTCAGAACGCAGACGCAGCTTCTGGACACAGACGCATCTAAAAACACCACAAATACAACTAAGGAACACAGACGTGGTTTTCAAAATCTGCAAAAATAAAATGCTGTCGAGGATGTAGACGCGATCCAAGATGTCATAAATGCAGCAGAAAACCAAAAACGTGATCCGAAAGTACGCAGACGCAAAAATACCAAAATGCCATCGAAAATGTCAGATCTGCAACTTCAAAATACAATATCTGCAACAAGGATGTTAAATGCAAAACGGACAAGAATCCCACCGAGCGTGCCAAAATGTGTATGGTGAAAATGGATACAACAATGATAATAATATTGAAAGACTAAATGGATTCAACCACAAAACCCTAGCCTAACAACAACAAAGATCCACCATAACACATGAAGATTACCTAAGACAATGCAAATCAAATGAAATCACAAAGATTATACCATCACATGTCCAATAGGGTTTGAATCTCCATTGATCTTGCTTGATATATTTGCTCTCAGATTTTATGTGTGCACAAGAGCTCAACAAAGAACAAAATGTGGTTGCAAGTAGGATCGCATATGAAGGTGCAAAGCATAGTGTAGTCAATTGATCAAGTAGTCAGGAGGGTTTGATAATGAAGGAAGCATCTCCTTATATAGAAGATACTATAAGAAATGGAGGGATAAGATTGAGAGGTGTAAAAAGAGGTCGGCTATGATTAGAGGGTAGGTAAAGAGAATAATAAAATAATGAAAGGGGTAGGCAGTGTATGAATTAAGAGATGAATGACATGTGTCATGGGTAGAAAAGGCTAATGAATTAATTAAATAAATAAAGATTCATTTAATTAATAGAGGAAGTGGGATCAATTAAATAAATAAGATATTTATTTAATTTAGGAAAAGGACAATTTAAATAAATAAATGTATTTATTTAAATGAGAAATAAGGCTAGAAGAGGATAAATGAATTAATTAAATAAATAAAAATTTATTTAATTAATAGAAGAATTAGGCTTAGATAATTAAATAAATAAAATATTTATTTAATTAGACATGACAATTTTAGGTGTCTACAATAATTAATTCAATATTAATTATTAATTGCTTTTTAGGGTTTCTATCTTTAGAATTATATTTCTTTATAAGGATGGCATATCCTTCATTGTAAATCAAGCATTCAATTCTTGTTATTGTCTTCAATATTCTTGTTTGTTGTGCAATTTCTCCTTTGCATGTAACAGGTATTCTTGTAGATGATTATCTGGGCTTGTGGAATTCAATAATCATGAATTCTAACATACATTGTGCAAAGAGAAGTTGAAGAACATTAGATGACAAGTTTGTCAACAAATGAATCATTTACAATAGCAAACTTATACCAAGCCCATAAAGTTCTACCTACACAAGGAAAATAAAAGGTTGTAATTCTAATATGTAAACCAATCTTTCATTGTCAATGTATGATCCCAAAAAACATTATTATTGTTGTCGCATCAAGTTAGCATCATTCTTCAATCATAAACATAAGTATTATTATCCTCAACTATTTTTTTAAGTATTTGATGCATAATCTAACCCATTATCAATAAATCTACACTTGATAGTTTAAAAAACCCTAAGATGCCTCATGTTTTCTAATGGTTGCCCTAAGAGGATGTTGATTAATAATTTTCTAGGCATAACATGAAATGGTGTATCATGTCATGGGGCCAACAATGTATGAATGGGTGATGATACTTGAAGTATCAAGGATGGTTGTAAGTGAAGCAACAATTTTCCCATAGTCCTTGATGAACTCTCAATAATATCTTGTGAGGCCTCAAAATCTATGAGGGCTTTTGAGGCTTTTGGGTTTAGGCTATTTTTCAAAACTCTAATTTTTATCCACTTTGATGTCTTCCTATAAAATAATGTGCCCTAGGTACTCAATTTTTTTTGGCCAAATGGACACTTGGAGTGTCTCGCACATAATTGATTGTCATAAAGGAGGGTTTGATCCAAGTGTTGTATATGCACTTATCATGTTTGATAGTACATAAGGATATCATCAAAGAATACTAAGATAATCCTTTGAAGACATGGATTGGATATATCATATTCATCAAGCTATTAAGTGTTGATAGTGTATTGGTGAGATTGAATGGCACGACAATACATTCACAATGACTATCATGTGAGTTCTAAAATCTATCTCAGGTATATCCTCCTCCTAGATATAGATCTTATGATAGCCTAATCATAAATTAAGCTTGAAGAAGAAGTAGATATAAATATATAATTCTTCTAGGAGCTCATTGGCCAATAGAATAGGAATTTCGTCCTTGATAGTGATTTAATTTAGATTTCAAAAGTTAATACAAAGTTATGAAGGCTCGTCTTTCTCTTGGAGCAATATTATTGCAGAAGAGAAAGGGACAATGCCTAGTTCTGATTAATTAAGAAAAATAGGTTTTTAGGACCCGAAACCTTTAACAAAGGAGATTAAGATAAGACAATAAAAATTCCAGAGCTTATAAACCGCTTACAAAACGACTAGCAAAAAAGCCAGCAAACCAAAAAGACAGCTAAAGATAAAAACAACAAAGAAACAAGGAAAGCACTACACAACTATAATCTTCAGTAGGTCCTCCGCCTTTTTCACCAACTAGTCATAGGTGGCCCCAACAACTTTGAGATCTTCCAGGTCCTTGTTAGGTTTCTTTTCTTTCTTTTTGCCTCTGGTTCGGGTTCTGGGTCCTTGAGCGTCCCCTGTGCCTTCAGTGTCCGGGTCAATATTTAGGGTCTCCTTCTCTTCGTCCAATTTGCTGATGAGAGTATTAGTGTTGCTAGAAGAAATCTTCGGGATGCTTAAACTCTATTCAGCAATACTCTTCAGGCACTCCTCAATTTTGTTGACTTTACTGGCAGTACCCGAGATAGTTTGATCATTAGCGTCAGCAAGATTTTTCCTTTCCAGCAGATCTTTCTCTATTTTCTCAAATCTGGGGTTGAAGGAGTCTCTTATGTTTTCAGCTTTTGCAATGGTATTTTTCAAGTCCTTAATGTAATCAACCATAGTCTTCCCTTCCCCAGTGTTGATGGTTTCCAAAATCTGAATTCTGTTGCTGAGTTTTTTGTTGTCATCCATAGCTTTCTTGTAACCAGTTATTAGCCACTCCATAGTATCCATGAAACCTTGCATACCCTCTGGAAGAGGGTTAGGGGGAGGATCAACCTTACCAGGGATATCTTGTTCCTTTTTTAGGGTGTCCCGAATAGTAGTTGTGTCTTCAACCCTAAGAGCCTCGCCCGTGGTCACCTTCTCCAGGTTATGTTTGGCTTTTGAGGTCCTTTCCTGCTTATAAACCTCCAGCTCCTTCACATTCTCCTCCTTCCTCTTGTGCTTATTTCTAGTCTAGGTGTGAACTTTAGTTTTCTTTTTCAATGAACCTTGAGGGTTCTCCTTCTCTGAGTCTTCAGAGACCTCCTCCTCCAAGGAAGGGCTAATCCGGAGGATTCTGCCTTTAGGTTTTTTACCCTTAGAGGAAGAAGGTCTTGTTTTAATGTATTTCCTCTTCTTACTAGTTTCATAATCTAAAAAATCCAAGCTCTCCTCATAATCATTCGATGGGTCACTATTAGACTCCTCATCCACTGAAAAGACAGAGTCAGACCCATCCTCTTCAAAATCTATAGAGGGATGCATGCGAGCTATTTGATTGGCCATGAGATGGTCATAAATAAGGACCATTAAGCCTTGATGCATGGCAGTGTCCCCCATAGGGTTCTCTTTGTAGGCCTTAATAGTGGCATTCATCAAGCATAGCAAAAAATAAGGAAAATTAACTTTCTCATCATGCCTAAAATGATTCAACAAGACGAAATGGTAGCCATAAACTTTTGTAAACCTACCATCTAATGTAATGTAGCGCATTAAAACAAAGAGGACCTCCCACTAGGGTTTAACAAAAGCCCTAGGGGGCAGTAAGTTTTACTTAACTTCACCAGGCATTTTTTCTCCTTCTCAATTTCCAGATATCTGTCAATGGCCTTCTTACTAAATTTCCTATCTCTATAGAAGTTGCATCCTTCCCTTTTGAGGCTCGTGGCTTGGGCAATAAGGTCTTCATCAATTTCAATAGTCTGGTCTCTCATTTTCAGCATACCCTTTCTCCATTTTTTGCAGAAAAAAACTGGTAACCGTGCCATCCCGTCCGTGGAGTCTCTCCATGAATTTTGAAAAACCACCCTTCTACAGGATGCTCTAGACCTCCTCCTTCTATTTCCATTCTTTGCAGCTGCTTGGTTCGTATCGCTGCCTATTACCACCCATATTTTTGTTGTTCAGAGCCAAATTTTGAAACTTGCAGAAAGTTTTAGCCAGAAAGCTTATCCGAACTATCAATTTAACCCAAAAAGTGTGGGAAATGATGGAATAAGTATTATAATGAATGAGGCTCACATTATTATAATAACTCGAAGTACTCCATTCAGTCCTTTTCATTATTATTCTATCCATCAAAAATCTTTGGAGTGCTTCTATATCGGTCCTTAAAAATGATTAGTCTGACATTTTCAGGGAGTCCCTGTTCTCCCATCCATGTATTCATCTCATCTTTGTTAACCGCCACGTTGACAGCCTAGTCAGCAAAGCCATTGGCCTCATGGTAGATGTGGGATATGTAACTTTTTTTAAAAGTGTTGATAAGGTCTCTAGCGGCTTTAATGATATTGTTGATCGGCCATGAGGGCTTTGAGGTCCCCTTAAGACATTTGAGGATATTGTTTGAGTCCCCTTCAATCCATAAGTAGGGGCAATTCCATTTTTTAGCAAGGAGAATACCTTGGAGAGTTGTCATTGCTTCAGCTTTATGGTTTGTTTGGCTCCCAATTGGGACAACAACCATTTCCTTGCAAATACCTTTATCATCTTTAAGAATAGCTCCACAACCTGCAGGGCCCGGGTTACCTTTTGTAGCACCATCAAAATTGACTTTGAACCAACCATGAGGGGGGGTTTGCCACCTAGCTTCAAGTCTTTTATTTTGGTTGGGGTCAGAACTATTAGCAATCTTAAAATTCCATGAGCTTAAAATATTTGGTTTTAGGGGGTTGTTCGAGAAATAGGGACTCTCAATGATCCCAATATTTTCCACAATCGCCCATTGAATTTTTTGGAACACAATATCCTGATTGAGGGATAAGTCCCTGAAGATACGATTGTTTCTTTCTTTCCATAATGCCCACAAGATGTGAGGAAGAGATAGCTGCCACAAAGATCTCAAAAAAGGGTTAGTCCAATGAAAATTCCAAGAGGAAAACAGTTCACAGAAAGTGTTAGGAAACACCCAATCAATGCTAAAACTTTTAAGAAATATTTCCTAGATTGAGGTAGAATAGGAACAGTGGATGGCCAGGTGGTCCACAGACTCTTCCTCCTGAAAACACAAAGCACATCTATTAGGGAAGGCAAAGCCTCTGCCCTTTAGGTTGTCTAGGGTCAAGATCTTATTTTGAAGGATGGTCCAGTAGACAAAATTGATTGACAATGCCTAGTTGAGTGACTTCTATTTGGAATAATTTTTGGATCGTTTTTCTATTTCAATGTTTTGTAGTGGTACCAATAAGGTTAAATATTTGAATTGTACTTCCAAGCACTATCTAGATCGCTTAATCTTAAATATTGTGTAGTGGTAACCTTTTTTGTTCTGTAAAGATAATCACATGTCAAGAAAATAATTTTTTTTACTTCACTAATTAGTGTGAAGATGATTCATTGATTTTAGCAATAGAAAGCAAAGACACAATGTCATTAGATCTCATTTTAATCAAGTTCTTCATTTGATAAGAGATAGTGAGAGTAAGTCCTTTTAATGTATATAATTGATCACTATTGATGAATTTACCTAAAATAAAAAAGCGATATAGTTTGTGTATGGAATGAATGTTTGATCATGATGAATGCAATAAATGTAAAATATCTGAAAAACGTGTAGGAATATAGATAAAATATTATTAGAATCTAAGCATGTGTGTAAATGTCTAGAGAAATGAACTCAAATTCAAACAATGTTATTGTTTAGTAATAGATAAATATATTGAACCATCTTTTAAAATAGAAACAAAACTAAATAAATGTAGTATAAATATAAAAAAATTCACCATTACAAAACATCAGATAATTTAATAATATTAAAAAAAGTTAATTAAAAATATTAAAAAAATTCCTTCAACATCTTAGCTTACTTTACAAAAGAAAACGTCTCAGTTCAATAGAAAGAACCATGATGAGTCAAGCAATGAATGCCTTTTTATGTATTTCTAGCAACATTGGTGCTTCTTTCTTCTTCATTGAATTTTTAATTCAATATTTTTAGTCAAAGTTTAATTTTTTTAACATTTGAATTATTAAAAATATACTAAATAATATTTTTATTATTATTTTTTGATATATAAATTATACTAAAATAAATGAATAAATTACATTTATTGAAAAAGAATACTTAACCTTAAAAGATAGTTAGTTTGCTTCTATGATAATATAAATATATTTGTATAGTGACAACTTAAACAATATTTTATGGAGTTGAATCCATTTACCTAGTCATTCTCTATTTCAATATGCATATACATGTATCTATACTTATATCCTATGTTATTTTTATGATTTCATATCTATATACATTCAACTTATATATTTAATTAGTGTGTCCTTGCTTGCACTTGTATCCATCTAGCCATTGCACACTCTATTCTGATTTCTTCTTTGATCTAAGATGGGTCTGTAGTTGTGAGGACATCTTTGTGGGGTGAACTCATCTTGCCTAATTGAATTAACACTTCAAATCCTAGTTGACTAACTGGGCTTTTATCTTTCTTGCTCAAAATTGATGAAACATATATTTTCACAATTTGATTTCATGTGTTAGTATTTAAAGACAATTATTATATTTGTTCTAATTATCTCATCTTATCTCTTCATTATTAAGAGATTTTTCTAGAATAGAGAATAAGTAATGACACATTTTGATTTGGTGGATCAGAAGGAGTAAACAATCTATTTTGTAGAGCTTTTTTTGCGTTTAGTCTCATTTCATTCAAAATGATTTGATCCAGGTGAAGATTCGTGTGACTATCGAGAATATTTTAAGACATTTTAAAATACTCCCAACCCACCTAGCTAACAAAAATAGTGGAACAAGGTTATGTTGATTGGAAAAATAAAATAGTGAAATATCATTTGAGCACTAGGAATAGTTCACAAAAATAGGAATAGTTCGTTGTCACAATTTCATACTAGACCATGTATTTATCTTATAATAAAGTATAGATGAATAACAAGATCCAAGGCATGTGTTAGACTTAAGATCACATTTTCCAGTACATAACATTAGCATATCTAGAATGCTCATAAAGTATCATCCCTTGTTTACTAAAAAGACAATCATTCTTGTCCTTATTTATCTAATTATCACATGTACATGCTATGTCATTACATTAGCTAATTATCTATATCTTATTTTTATTGTGCTTATATGCATTCCTTGAATTAATTAATCTAAATAAAATTAATCAATTAACCAAACAAAAGCTCTAAGAATTGTTAAATTGTATATTTTTAGTGTAATTGTGTCGAAGGCATTCCTTATGACAAAAAAGACCCTTACTTAAAAATCTGACGATTTCAAATTCAATATAGGCGTGCAAGACGATGAAATAGATCTTGTCCATTCATTGTTATCATTGTTCTCCATCATCACCTATTATTTGTTCACCAAATGTTGACTATGTTTTCACTTCCACGATAGTACAGTTCTCGCGTTCCTTCATTACATTGCAAATGTGTAAGCAAATATTCATCTGCAAAGGTTGGACCACATGAATAACGTCTCACATTATATTTTAGATAGCTAACATATTATTTATTAAATTATTATAATTACATATGCTCCTCAAGAAACTAAGCTTTTTATGGTTAAGCGTAATCAAAAAGCTATTCCATCAAAAATTATAAATATTTATATCAGTATAAATTTCCATTGGGAGTTTTCTTTAGGAAAACACTTCCAAATTAAGATAGTTAATAAAAACATTAGAAAGTAAATTTGAAGATTTAAATAAAGCATTTTTTTAACTAATGGCAATGATAAATAAAAAATTTAACTCACGACACTGGTAATTTTTTAAGCTCACGGTAATGATTATTTTAATATGTTCACACTTTTCATGTTTTTTTTGTAAGACAATTTTTATGGTAAATAGGATTTGAATTTTTATTTACTTATTATTTTTTATTGAATAAGAAATAGAATCTAGCAATATTTTATAATTTTAAGATAAAGTTTTATAGATGTAAAAATTTATATAACTATTTATAGGGATATTATTTTTTCACAATAAAGTATTCAAAATTTATTTCACAAATAATGTTGATTATAAAATTTAAACTTTTATAATAACATTTACATCTTTACTATTATTCATTTGTTTTTTATATATTTTAAAATTTGTCTTATTATTTAAATAATTAATAAACGATTTAATTTTGTATAAAGATCTTTGTATTGATTTAATTAATTTATATAATGCATTTTTCAATTAAAGAATATAAATAATTTTTTATTTAATATTTAATTTTTAGTTATATAATGTAAATTTACTTTTAAAATAATATTATAATTATATATTATTTATGTATTTTATTCTATAATAGTGAGTGGGTGCAATAATCATCATCACTATAATTCTAATACTATGCATTATATATTTATTTTATAATTATTTTTAGTATTCTACATTATATGATATATATTATTTAATTTAATCTACTATATGTTAAATAATGATATTACTTTAAATTGATGTATACAAAATTCGACGAATTATGAAAGAGGAGTTTAGTCATCTAACATTAATATAATTATAGTAAGTATTTAATATGTGAAATAGATACATAAATAAATAATAAATATGCATAGATATAAAGATATAATATAATATAATATAGAGGCAATACAAGAGAGATGCATAGAGAGGACATAGAGAGAAATAGAAATATATAATGAGGGGGAGAGAGAATAGCATTATCAATAACTTTGCACTCTCTCTCTCTCTCTCTCTCTCTCTCTCTCTCTCTCTCTCTCTCCTCCTCTCTCTCTCTCTCTCTCTCTCTCTCTCTCTCTCTCTCTCTCTCTCTCTCTCTCTCTCTCTCTCTCTCTCTCTCTCTCTCTCTCACATGTGTGCGCATGCACACACACCCACACTATTTGCATATCCCTCTCTTTACCTCTCTCTATATATATCACTTCTTATATCTTTATTGTTTTATCTCTATCTCCCCCACTCATTTTCTTCCTCTTTCTATCTCTATTTCTCTCTTTCCCTCTTCTTCTCTCCTTCCATCTCTCCCTCTATATATTTATTTCTCTCTCACCCCCTCTATCTTTCCCAAGTTATATATCTCTCTCTATCTCTCCTTTCTTTTCTTATCACTCCCTCTTTCTATATTTATATACGTCTCTCTCCTCTCTTTATTTCTCTCCCTCCCTCTCTTACTCCTTTTATCTATTTATATCTCTCTATCTCTTTCTCACTCATATACACATAGTCTCTCTCTCTCTCTCTCTCTCTCTCTCTCTCTCTCTCTCTCTCTCTCTCTCTCTCTCTCTCTCTCTCTCTCTCTCTCTCTCTCTCTCTCTCTCTCTCTCTCTCTCTCTCTCTCACACACACACACACACACACACACACACACACACAATCTCTCTCTTTCTCAATCTCTATATGTCTCCCCTCTCTCAATACCTATCTTTATTATTGTCTCTATCATTTTTTCTCGCTCATATATCTCATTATCTCTACTTCTCTCTTATTCACTCTACCTCCCATACTTTATCTCTTTATATCTCTCATACTCTACATCTTTCTCTATCTCTTTTCTATATATATATATATATATATATATATATATATATATATATATATATATATATCCCTATATCCCTTTCCATATACCTCTCTATCTCTCTATATATTTCTCCCTTTCCCTCCTTATATGTTGTGCTATCTCCCCCCACTCTCTCTATCTTCACATCATCTCTATATCTCTCTTTTTCTTCCCATGTATCTATATATCTTCATCCCTCTTTGTCTCTCCCTCTATCTATATCCCCATGTTTCTCTTTTTCTGAATCTCTATTTATCTATCTCTACTTCTCTTTGTTTTCTTGTTTCTCTATCTATCTCCCTATCCGCCTCCCTCCTCTCTCTATATATATTTATATACACCTTCCTCTATATCTCTCCCTCTATATCTTTATCCCCCCCTCTACCCCTATCTATCTGTCTATTTCTCTCACTCTATCTTCATCTCTACCTCTATCCTTCTTTTCCCCCTTCTATCTCTAGATATGTCTCCCTCTATCCATCCATATCTCTACTTATCTCCCACTCTCCCTCTCCCTCTTTCTAGACCTTTATATCTATATCCATTTTTCTCTCTATCTCTAAATCTTCATATTTCTTCTTTCATCTTTCTCTCTCTATCTCTATCTCATTATCTCTTCATCTATTTGTACTTCAATATCTCTCCCTCTCTCTATACGTTTATCTCTTCCATCTCTATTTAATCACTCTCTCCTCTCCATATCCTTCTCCATTTACATGTCTATGCCTACCTTCCTCTCTATTTGTATCTCATAACCCTTCTCTCTCCCTATTATAAACATAATATGAGCATTTTGGTAATGGATCTTGATTATATTCTCGATTTAGAGGTTTTATTTTAGTTGTGTTTAGATCCCACCAAATGGATGTATACTCAATTTGCTAAATGACCTGCCAATTGACCTCACATATTGCACAAATATATTAAAAAAATAGAACAAAATTTTTGGTCATTGACCTTCCACACCTCCTTGGTGTACCCATTGCACACCAAGGTGCAATTGCTAGTTATTATTTTTATGATATAATTTTGAATTATTTTTGATGAGCAAATATCTAGTTAAAAATTGATAAATTAACTTTAAAAAAAATATATACTATAATTTTAAATTGATTTTTATAAACAAATATCTAATAAAAATATTTATCATTATCATTTAAGATTAAAAAAAAAACCTTAAAAATTATAATATTTATAATTAATGATGAGAGACATTCTACACTTGTATAAAGGGATGTAAAAGATCTGTACACATAAAAAACCAAAAACAATAAATACAACATATATTAGCTATATTTTGATGAGGAAAACAATATTTATAGTGTTTGAAACTATCTGAATTAAATTTAAATCATTATTTTTCTTTAAAGTTAAATTTTTTAATACTTTTTTGAATTATCTTAGAAATATTTCTAATTTTGAAAAGTAGGAAAGAAAAAATATTTAATTAATACATCTAAATTTATAAAAAATGTTTTTTTAATTAATGAATAAGTGTTTTAAACATCGCATTTGTTTGAGAAAGATGTCTCTTATTATTATGTAGATTTTTTAAAGATATATATAATAGTGTATAACAATTGAACACACTTTTATAATACATTCCAAATTAGATATCTCTTGACATTTTCTATATAGAAAAATGTTAATTTGTGCTAACTCTGTGTTTACACACACACACACACACACACACATTCCAAATTAGATATCTCTTGACATTTTCTATATAGGAAAATGTTAAATGTTTGCTAATCGTGTGTGTGTGTGCATTCTTCCCTTGCATTTTTAGATTTATTCAATTATAGAAAGCATTACAAATTATTTACGAAAATTCACATTTACATTGTTTGAAACATAACAACTTACATCACTTTTACATGCATTTTAGGTGAGATGGATTTATCTTTAGGATTGCCTAAAAATATGGTTGAAAGTAGGCAAAATTATATGGAAGTAGCATTTTGACTATAAAAGATTGACTTTAAGATGTAGAAATTGATTTGTTCTTGAGAATTTAGTTCTTGCATGTCTAGGAAAATTTAAGGGAGACGTTTGGTGACAAAAGATTAAAAAACAACAAATTGAATAAAAGAGATGAAAAATTTTTATGTGCTTGCACTTCTCACTTAAGATAAGTTCAAACAAGATTAATAATTACAATGATAAAACAAGATACAATGGAACATAAAAAACTTATTCAATGGACTAATTCTACTTCTTAAACCTTTAATATTATTGAATCTTTATACAATTCTCATTTATTGAATGTAAGGATGATAAGAACGTCGAGTTACACAATCAAACCATAGTTAATCCTATAAGAAATAGGGGAGAGAACTTAATAGTTGAGCACCCTAATTTCATGCTTTTCAAAATCTTACATGAAAATTTCAAATCACTCTCAATTTTTTTTACAACAACTTACTTGGCAAGTCACCTACTTATAACTAAGGTTTCAAGGCCACGCCATCAAATATGATGTCACATCAACATGCTATTTGCCAAGGTGCCCAAAGCAACCCAAAAATGTGAGATCGATACTTGTACGTTGATGTGGCATCACCTGATTCGTTGCTTTTTACATCTAAAGGATACATTTCGTTCAATTATGGGTAGTCATTATCAACAATAACAACTTTAAAGTCACAACTATTAGTATAATATTGTCAAAAATATTGGATATTAAATCAACAAATGTAATTATTAAATCAACAAATACTATCACAGCCATTAGAACACACACAACTAGTCAATCCTTCCCCTAATAAAAACACATCAACAAGAATGTCAAATAGATAATAGATAAATATGTTGACTTTGTGCTTTGAATAGGTAAAGTAAGATTGTTATAAATCGTTGCAATGTATGCATCCGTAGGATATTATTATTACGTAGTTCGTGCATTTTAATAATCTTTGATTTTATCGTTTATATTCAAGTATTTGCACGAAGTAATTTGACCTTAACATAAGCTTAACTATGTAATTTTTAATGAGAAGCATTTGTTTTGCTGAATTATAGCTCAATTTAGCTGATTGACCAAGCCAGCAATAGTTTTAGTCAACGTTAATCCTCATGAAGTGTGAGTGTATAAAGTATATGAAATACACTTTTTATTAATATTTTAATGAAGAGATTAATTTTGTTGAGAAAGAAGATTTAACTTTTAAAAACTAAGTTAGTTTGTCTCTTCAATCATACGGATATTTATATAACATGTTATTTTTTAATTAATTTTGTATTTATTTTGAAGAAATGTATTTATAATTATGGTGATAAATAGTGTAGATGGCAAGAGGTTGAATTTATTTATAGTTGTTATTTGTTTTTATATACATATATCAATAGGTTTATATATTTTAGGTTATTAATTCTTGTGATAGTTGACAATTCTTAAAGCATTTATAATCATTATCGCTTTTTTAAACATTTAAAAAAAACAAAAAAACATGGGCACACTGCATTGTGCAAAGAGAAGTTGAAGAATATTAGATGACAATTTTGTCAACAAGACTCATTTACAATAGTGAACTTATACCAAGTTCATAAATTTATACATACATAAGAAAAATAAAAGATTATAATTCTAATCTGTAAACCAAACTAACATTATCAATGTATGATCCCAAGAAACATCATTATTCACATCAAGTAAGCACCATTCTTCAACCATAAAGATAAGTATTTTTATCCTCATTAATTATTTTTTAAGTATTTGATGTACAAATCAACCCATTATCAATAGATGTACACTTGATAATTTTGAAAAGGTCTTAAGATGCCTCATGTTTTCTAATTTTTGCCCTAAGAGGATGCTGATTTATAATTTTGTAGGCATAACATGAAATGGTGTATCATGTCATGGGGCCAACAATGTTAGAAAGGGTGATGATACCCAAAGTATCAACATGGTTGTAAGTGGAGCAATGATTTTCCCATAGTCCTTGATGAAATTTCAGTAATATCTTGTGAGGCCTCAAAACATATGAGGGTTCTTGAGGCTTTTGGGTTTAAGCTATTTTTCATAGCCTCAATTCTTTAATCCACTTTGATGCCTTCCTAAAAAGTAATGTGCCCTAGGTACTTAATTGTTATAGGCCAAATGAACATGTTGGTGCTTCCAACTAATTACTCCAGAGTTCCTCTATGAGAGGCCAATCTCAATCTCCAAGGCCCTGGATCAGTGGACCAACTAATAGAATGATGACTAGGGATGAGGGACTAATCACACTCTCTACACTTTAGGCTCTGTAAAACCAAGGTGGGTATCCCTTATAGTAGCATTTATTGATACCTTCAGGCTTATGTGGTGCTACAACAAATGTGTTCTCAGACTATTATGTGAGTCAGTGAACTTTAAACCTCATAGGATGTGGCCTTCATCCTTATGCAATTCTGATTACAATGAGAACTAACTATCCTATGTACTTGAAATTAAAAAATGAACAAAACAAAATGATTATTGTACTATTTGACAAAACTTTCTCCTTGCCATAGTTAACAACACAATGTTATGATCAATGCCTTGTCCATTGGGCTAGATGCTAGATGAGCCATTATTACAATACAGAATATGCATATTTTGCACCATCCTTTGCCTAGTATGATTGATACCTTATATCAGTACAACATAAAATGAATTTCATAATTGTAACTCAGTACTTTCTCTCTACATAGAACCCCTTTGAATAAAGCTTAGTAAATTTAATCCCCTACTTTAGAAGAAGCTAAAATTTATCCAAACTCAATAATACATTGAAGAAATATGAACCAAAATACCCTTAATTTTATTGTTTCATACAAGATTCTGGATAACAAGTGAAGAGAAACAACTTAGAAATTATTGGATTGGATGTCAAGATGTTTTATATTTGCAAAATATGTGCACATTATCCTTTGCAAAATTTACTGTCGGTAGGGCATGTAGCTAAATCACAACACTGCATTGCAAAACTTATTAACATTGCTGCATACTATTCACCCTTGGTGAAAAATAAACATGCGGGCTTCTCTGAGAACTCAATGTATTATCTATTTTGTCTCAAGTAGGAAGAAGCTACAGAATAAGGCCTTAATTATCCTCTTATAGAAAAATGAGGATGCAACAAACTTCAGGGCTTTTACAATATCAAAATTTAAATAAATGACTGACAAAAAAAGAGAAATAACTTTTTGGGCTTCCTGACACAGATGGACATTCCTCTCTATTGCTCTGCAGGTGGTAGATATTGGAGATGATCTGAAATCCTCTTTTTCTTGCTCGAGCTTCCTTATCAGATTGAAAAGTGTGGCAATCCTGCATACCTCATGAATAGAAAGAAAGAAGATAGATATAGAAGTAGAAGGAAGCCCCAAATTTGGTTCTCTTTTGACACTTGGCTCCTTCAGCATGCTGAAAATCTGATTCACAAAATATCTTTCTTTTGTAGTTGACAGTTGTCCCTTTTCTTCTGTTTGATCTTATCTGCAAAATATTTGATTTCAACATTCTATTACCTTGTTGATTGCAATTTTGTTCTCTATGTTTGCAACATTCTCACTTTTTCTTTTCTTTACTTTCTATGCCCTAAATTTGGTTTCCCTACCCATTCCGAAACCCTATCACTGTGTTGGTTGGTCCCCATATCTTCTCTTTTCTCCCTACTCTGTGAGTCTTTCCCTATGCTCCTTTATGGATTGCAGAGTGGTGAGGAATACCAACATCCCTTTGTTCCATCTTACCCCACAACTGTTTCTTGTGTGCATCGAAGAACATGCAAGATGATGGGAGATAGCCGTTGTATTTTATATTTGAACTTTGGGGCCCATGTGCCACGCAAGCTCCAACACGGACCAACTAATGATTTTCAACTCATCATGTCAACATGGGTTAGTCGTGGTCCCCACTTCATGTCATGGCCTGTCGACAAGAGCCAGAACCTCGACACTTCCCTTAGAATCATCTTATTGAACTTCGATGTTACATCAAACTCCCTTGCTTATCACCAAGACCACCAAAAGCTACACCAAAAACGGCTCATCGGTAGGAAATGTGACTTTGGTTATCTACTTGGAAAGCCTTACCGAACCCGAAGTCGTACCGAAATAAGTTGTCGCCAAGATTTAGAAATGTCTCATCGACATTGTGGCACTGTAGAATTAGCTTGGTTACACATCTTCGTTTAATCGCACAATTGCACAAAGATCACAACCGTTGATCCCATGCAAAGTGATCGCACAATACTGCATACGGGAGGCAAGTGCACCAAGCCTACCTCATCCATGTGTCTACAAGTACTCATTAGGCCACTGTTCACTGGTCCACCCGGGTCGTGACTTGTTCAAGTGGGGCCCTTCTTTCTTTAATTGTTTGACATTCACTACTTTTGATGTGACATCATCCTTTGGAAAGAATCACTTTGGCCTTACTAGGCTTTCACCATCATACCAAAATTGACATTTCGGTAAGACCTTCAAAATGTCTCCTTGATAAGTCAATTTTTGGTGAGACTTTGGCTTTCGACAAGATCTCATGTGGTCATGGTAGACTTTCAGTGTTTTACCGATATTTGCATTTTAGTGAGACTTAAAAGGTGTCTCTCAAAAAAAATGTTATTCGCCATGACATGGCCTTTTGGAAAGACATGATTTTCATCCCATCGACATTTATGGTTATGCTGATATGATTTTTCCTACATGCAAAGAGTTCATTTTCAGTGTAACCATATGGAGTCTTTGCGAAATCCTACTAGGATACAAGATTTTGTTTTGTTTTTCAAATAATTCGAACATGGTTCAGGTAGAAACTCAATGGGTTTGTCATGATTTTTGTTTATCTTGTCTAGGTTGTCTTAGGCTAGAAAACACATTGAATTACAATACTCTCACAAGGTAGAGGTTGTCAAAGGGTAATAGTCATTTTTCATGAGAAAGGGCATAAAATCTTTAGCCAAATTTTGGAGGTCCCAACATAACAGTTTGGGGTATTTCACACATAATTGATTGTCATAGAGGAGGGATTGGTCCAAGTGTGGTAGATGCTCTTCTCATGTTTGATTGTACATAAGGCTATCATCAAATAAGACTAAGATAAACCTTAGAAGAAATGAATTGGAAATCCTAATCATCAAGTTATTAAATGTTGATAGTGCATTGTGAATTTAAATAGCATGGTGATAAATTCACAATGACTATCATGTGAGTTCTAAAATCTATCTTAGGAATATCCTCCTCCTAGATATAGATCTAATAATAGCTGAACCATAAATCAAGCTTGAAGAAGAATTATATCTACAAATATATAACTCTTCAAAGAGATTATTGACCACTAAAATAAGAAATTTGTCCTTGATAGCGAGTTTATTTAGATTTCAAAAATTAAAACAAAGTTACCAAGGCCCTTGTTTCTTATGGACCAATAATATTGTGGAAGAGTAAGGGACAATGTCTAGTTAAGTGACTTATGTTCGGAATGATTCTTGGACCATTCTTTTATTTCAATGTTTTGGAGTGGCACCAATAAGGGCAAATATTGGGATTGCAGTGCTCCCAAGCACTATCTTAAATGTTGTGCAGTGGTAATCTTTTTGTTCTTCAAAGACTATTACATGTCAAGATAATAATTTTTAAAATTTCACTAATTGATGTGAAGATGATTCATTAATTTTAACAATACAAAGCTATGAAAAAATGTCATTAGTTCCCTTCTAACTGACTTCTCCATTTGATAAGAGATAATGAAATATATTGATCTAGGAGTAAGTCCTTTTAAAGTGTATTATTTACCACTATTGATGAATTTACCCAAAATAACAAAGCAATAAAGTTTGTGTATGCAATGAATGTATGATCATGATGAATGTAATAAATGTAAAATATCTAAAAAAATATATGTTGAAATAGATAAAGTATTCTTAGAATATAAGCATGTGTAGATAGGTGAAGGCTACATAAATGAACTCAACTTCACATAATATTATTGTTTAATAGATAAATATATTGAACCATCTTTGAAAATAAAAACAAGACTAAATAAAATAAAATTTAATAAAAAAAATCACCATTACAAAATATAACGTACTTTTATAAATATTAAAAAATAAATTTAATTAAAATATATAAAAAAAATCTATCAACATCTCATCTTACTTTACAAAAAAAAATGACTTAATTCAATAGAAAGAACCATGGACGAGCCAAGTAATGAATGCCTTTTATGTATTTCTAGTAACATTGGTGCTTTTTCCTTCTTCATTGAATCAAATTTTCATTTAAAAAATATACCAATATTTTTAATCAAATTTTTATCCTTATTAAAATTTGGATTATTAAAAATATACTAAATAAAAAATTTATTACCATTTTTTACTAAATAAATTACATTAAATTCAATAATTTTCTGTACTAATATATTTTTTTTAAATTATATCTTCCTTGAAGAAGAATACTTAACTTTAAAAGATCTAGCTAGTTTGTTTTTATGGTCATGTAAATATATGTATATAGTGACAACTTGTACAATATTCTATGGAGTAAAATCCATTTACTTGGCCTTATCTATTTCAATATGCATGTATATGTCTATATGTTTATAGTCAATGTGTTATTCTTATGATTTCATATCTATATACATTCAACTTATATATTGATTAGCACACTCTTGTTGGCAATTGACACTCATCGGATTCATTTTGTTGTCATTCATGGCAACAAGATCAGATGGAAGTCATATACCAGCATTAGGAGGCATATACCAATAGACACCGCTATTAGAGTATCCAGGATTAAACCGACACCGACATTAGTACTTCAAGGAAGATTTATTTAGAAAATCATTTTGTAATTATTGTCAAGGCCGACATTGAATATCTTTTGTAATGTATTTTAAGTAGACATAAGGCATATTGTTTGTAATAGGTATATAGGTCAGTCTACTAGGTCATTTTGTAGTGTGTGAAAAGGTGTGACATAGGAGAATATAGCAGAACTGTATAATGCGAAGTGTATGTATGTAGATCATTTGTATGTGAATGTTATATAATGCAATGATCTGTAGATAGTTTGGAAAGCACTCTTGGAGGAGAAGAGATACCGGTAGTAGTGTTCAGGGTTTATGAATCGGTATAGAGCAGAGCTTGAACCGGAACTCTATTTGGCATAGCAGATGCATTTTGTGAGTTCATTTTCATTGTCTTACTTCAACAGAAGCTTGTAGTCAGTGAGACTCTTTAGTGATGAGCAGTATGCTCTAGGCAGTGTGCCTTCCTGCATGTGCAGGCCCCCATTATATGTAATATCCTTTCATATGGCCAGTGAACTGATATTGTGGGTCACAAATCCCACCATGGTTTTTCCTCTTTGAGGTTTTCTATGTATAAACTCTTTGTGTTATGGTGTTCATTTATGTGGATGGTTTATTTGCTTCAAGTTGTATGTTTATTTGTTTACCGATTTATATGTGTATGGTATAAAAGGATAAAATATTATCTTACTGACAGAACACTGATTCACCCTGCCCCTCTCAGTGTTCTTGGATCCCAACAATTGGTATCAGAGCCTAGTACCTCAGAAGAAGTTTAACAACTTGAGGAAGATCCTAAAACTGGAATCTTTGAACATGGCTATGGAGAAGCAACTTGAGATTGCTCTTGATGATTATGATGCTAAAAGGATGAAGAACTTGAAATTGCAAGAAGAATTAAATTTTGCTAATGAATTCATTCTTATCCTGCAAGAAAGGTTATCATCTGCTCAAGCCAAGAGAAAGGAACTTTTGCAAAACCCAGATGATGAGGAGAAGAATGCACTTAAGGAAGAATGCCAAAAACTAAGTCAAGCAAACATGCTCATGAAGAATGAAATGCAAGATCTGACTATGAGGTTATCAAAAGATATTGATGACAGAAAGAAGAAGGAAGATAATCTTGTTATATCTTTGAAGAAAAAATTTGATGAATGTGGCACATTGAATCTATTGAGAACTGATTTGGCACACTCCCGGAACAATGAACAAGAACTTGAAAGACAAATAACTACTCTGAGAGATGATCTGACTATGGCAAGTGAGTATAAAGAAAAATTCAGGATTAGTGTTGCATAGTTGGATGACCTTTTGAAGAGACAAAGGAAGATTGACAATTATAGAGGGATTTGGATTTGTACAAGGTTAAAGCTCTGGTACTGCAAATGAAGATCAGACAACCGGTATGCAGAACTCATCAGAACAGAGGAAACCGGTAAGGCAATCTAATGCTTATAAATTCAATGGTAGATTTTTTGTTTGCAATAAATTTGGGCATATGGCTATACAATGTAGAAATAAAGCAAATCAAAACTACAATTCTGTTCCCTGATCAATGCACAAATTGCAAGAAATATGGTCACAGATAAGAAGATTGCAGAATGAATGTTAAATGTCATGCATGTGGAAAGTTTGGACATTTTGCTAATCATTATAGGTCAAGGAATGACACCAAATATGTTAAAGCCATTCAAAAGAACAATGTTACATGCTATGCATGCAACAAAATTGGTCATATTGCTAAGTATTGTAGAAGCAAGACTCAACCGATTAGCAATGGTAAAGATAATGAGAGGAAAATAGAAGGTAGATGAAATATAACAAGATCACACCAAGAGGTGGGTTAGAAAATTTGAAGAACCAAGTTGAGATAGATCTACACTGATAACTTCACTGGTAGAACAGAGCATTCCTGCACCGGCAGGAAATTCTACCGGTAACTGAGGCATAGGCCTTAGGGGTTGGCAAATTCATTGAAAATATTGCTTATTCCCCTGGAGGAGATCGGAAGAGATCTGGAGAGTTGAGTTCATCATTATTGAAGGTTCACCTGACATAAGACTGTGAAACCAGTATCTGATAGGGTACATCGCGAAGCATTTATGACAGAGAAAGATTAGGGTTTTATTCACTGATAAAAAAGGAAAGTGAATTCATTTTCACTCACCCCGCATTCAAGTATTCGGAGCGAAGTAAAGGCGAATTTCAAGCGAATTAATAGCGAGCAAAGGCATTCTACAAGGATTTTGAGCAGTTATCTAAGAAGAACTAAATCTTCCACCGGCGTCCACTTTCAGGTATTCCTTGAAAATGGCATTTGGATCTTCAGCTCCTACTTTCATTACAAATCCCACCATTTTTGAAGTTAAGGATAGGTTGAGACTCGTATTCAAGGAGGTTCCCCAGATTGCTAAGAAAGAAGACTCTGCGGGAGCATTTTCTAGGGTTCCTGACGGCATGTTGTATGTTGAAGATGTGAGGGCATACATTCACTACACCCTAGAGGATCTACGCACAAAGGAAATCAAAAGCATGTATCAATCCGTGATATTGGGCAGCTCCAAAATAATCAAGCCAGAATACAAAGCAATTGAGGATCTAAGGTTAACTGGTATTCTGTACATACCAGAATTCAAAGATGAGATCATCAGATATGTTCTGAGTAGGGTTCACAATGAGTTCATCTGGATGGATCAACCTTACATGATCACCAAGGAGGCTATTCAAGAAGCCACTGACTTACCCAAATCGGACAAGAACCTAGAAAGAAAGTTTCCAACACTGAGGTTAAGAAACTCACCGGTGCAACTCCTGATAGAAAATCAATGAGGATCAACAAAATTACCAACACTGATGTGAAATTTGCAAGCATGATAATTGGTTATAAGGTAACTCAATCTAATCGATTGAATTCTGTTGCTAGTTCTTGCATTCATGTTGCATATCAGATGCTAAGGAATAATGTAAAATATGATTTATGTGAATGGTTGAGGAGTGAATTGATGTTGAACCTTGGAAAGATCAAGGGAGTTAAGAAATGAACTTTCAGATACGGAAACTTGATTGTTTGTTTAATGCTTTACTTCCTAAATGAGCTACCTGGTCTAGGGAAGAAGCATTGGGCTCATGACATACCGATAGGTATGCAGATCAAGGAAGCAATCACCGGTCTTGGTACTGATAGAGATGAGAAACTTTGGGGTTATTTCAAAACATTCCAAGAAAACATGAGGCAAAGGGAGAGGTTTTCAAAGAACATTGTGGAAAAGTACTCCATTGATATCTGTTTCATGGTGAAGACTCATGAAACCCTCATGGAAGCAGTTGAACCAAGGACCATATGGGTTATAGAACTTGGATATGAGGTGGATGATAACATTCTGGACCTCTACGCAAAAATGCTACTAGATGCCCCATTGGATGACAAAACAAAGCATTTTGGCACGACAGAAGAAAAGGCCCTTGAAGTCAAAACTGGCTTCAACAGGAAGAGAAGAGAGAAGAAAATAGAAAAGATGTATGCATATGTACAGGATGTAATTCATAAGATAGACACTCAACTGGGTTCTGGATCCAAACCGACAGTAGAACCGACTGTGGCTAGTACTACAGAAGTAAAGAAGCTTGAAGCTTACATTTCTATCATCACTTCTAATTCTGACCCTGAGGAAAATGAACCTCTAGCTTTCAGAAGGGTACAAAGGAATAAAGTAGATAAGCCATCGATAGAGTAGAAGAAAGTGGAGCCTAGGAGGAGACTTATTAGAAAGGCAACTAAACCTACTACACCGCCACCTCTGGAAAGGAAGCCTATACAAAAGAGAAAACCAGTTACATCTACTTCGGTAACCACAAGCAAAAAGAAGAAGAGTGATGATACTGAATTTGGTAAGACCACAAAGACCTATGCTGAATTAATTGATGAAATTATAAAGGATGGAATGTTAAAAAATGTATCCATTTACTATGAAGATTTAGAAGATGATGAGCAAAATGAGATTGAAGAGGCAATTTTGTTATACATGGATATATATAAGAAAGCCTTAGTATAAATTTTGAAGGAAATTCCTCTATCACTATACAATAAATTAGATGCTAGAAGACTTGATGCAATAAAAAGGGATATAGAAATTAAGGAAGTGGAACTTTTGGAAATGTGTGGTGCTATAAACAATGAGGAAATGAAAAGATGCATAGATGTTGCAAACAAAATAGTATTTAGTAGCAAACCCCAACAAATAAGCCTAATGATGGGCAGGGTAAATGAGGTAGTAAATGAAACCAAAGATGGATGGACCAAATTCTTCCAGAAGAATCCAGATTTTCTTACATCTCATGAAGAATTTGTTAAGGCAACAACTTCCACCATTCCAAATAAATCAAAAGGGAAAGGTATTTTGGATAGTTCAGCTCCAATTTTGAATACACTGACAGTAACTATAGATATACAGAAACAATCGATAGTAAAAGAAAGTGTACAGTCTGTATCGACACAAACTACTTTTGAGCAAGGCAATGTACAAGATATTGTGGATAATACTCCACCGATAGTAATTGACACTGCACCAAGTGGTGAAGCTACCGGTGCTAAAGCAGATAAGGAAAAGGGAATTAAGTCTACATCGACAGTTCATATTGATTCCCTGGCAAAGGTTTTGGCAATTGACACTTCTCAAGTTGAGAAGAAACTAGTCACTGAGATGAGTCCAACTGAGTTAATGATGATGGCTACTTAGAAACTATTAAAGGAGGGATCTGCAGTTACAATGTTGGATAAATTAATCCCTGATTGTCAGATTGAGAATGAAGCAAGCCCTTCTGACAATCTTAAGGCACTAACTGAGTACATATCTAACAATTTTCAATCACTGCAACAGATATCAGAACAACAGGCATTAGAAAGATTTATTGTGGCTAAGAAAGTCGCCTTTGACCAGATCATTGAAACAGAGAAAAAGAAAATTGAAGCCAAACTCATTCTTATTGAGAATTGTTTGAAACAATCTACAAATATCTACGGGGTCTGTTGTAACATAGAAATTCTTACAACAAATGTAGATAACATATTAAAGGAATTACATGATAAGGTAGCTAGCATTGCTAATTTTTTTGATGGATTAACCGCACTGACAACATCTGTTGATGGACAAATTTTGTCCTTAGAGAACCAATTTTTTGCTTTTGAGAAAGAGAAAGATAAATTCATTAGGAGAGCAAGGAGTCTTAGAGGATTGGTGAGTCCCAGATTGGATTTACTGGGTGTACATAAAATAGAGTGTATGGACATGCTTTCTAAACCCACAGCGACAAAAGTTAAAGAGAAGGAAACACTAGCACACTTACTAAGTGGACTAGCATCCATATCTGATACTTTCAAAACCGGCTGGGATACATACCTATAGTTGCTGGATAAGGCTTAACCAGAAATTTTGAAGTTAGTCAAGCTCCAGTAAAATCAACAGTATTTATTCATTCTTTTGTTCTGAATTCTTCCAATTCTTTCACCAGTCTTTGGCATTGATGCCAAAGGGGGAGTGTATATATGTGAAAAATATCAAAAAATATCAAACAAGAGCATATGGGAAGGACATCAGAATATCAGAAGGAGTGTATTGTTCAAGGGGAGCATGTTTCAGTTAAACCGGTAGGGAATCCATTTTTCACATGAGTGTTGCCATCAATGCCAAAGGGGGAGATTGTTGGCAATTAACACTCATTAGATTCATTTTATTGTCATTGATGGCAACAAGATCAGATGGAAGTCATATACCGACATTAGGAGGCATATACCGACAGACACCGACATTAGAGTATCCAGGATTATACCGACACCAACACCAACATTGGTACTTCAAGGAAGCCGACATCAAGGAAGATTTATTTAGAAAATCATTTTGTAATTATTGTCAAGGCTGACATTGAATATCTTTTGTAATGTATTGTAAGCTGACATAAGGCATATTGTTTGTAATAGGTATATAGGTCAGTCTGCTAGGTCATTTTGTAGTGTGTGAAAAGGTGTGACATAGGAGAATATGGCAGAACTGTATAATGCGAACTGTATGTATGTAGATCATTTGTATGCAAATGTTATATCATGCAATGATATGTAGATAGTTTTGAAAGCATTCTTGGAGGAGAAGAGATATCGGTAGTAGTGTTCAGGGTTTATGAACTGGTACAAAGCAGAGCTTGAATCAGAACTCTATTTGGCATAGCAGATGCATTTTATGAGTTCATTTTCATTGTCTTACTTCAGCTGAAGCTTGTAGTCAGTGAGACTTTTTAGTGATGAGCAGTATGCCTTCCTGCATGTGCATGCCCCCATTATATACATAACATCCTTTCATATGGCCAGTGAACTAATATTGTGGGTCACAAATCCCACTGTGGTTTTTTTTCTTTGAGGTTTTTCACATATAAATTCTCTGTGTTATGGTGTTCATTTATGTGGATGGTTTATTTGCTTCAAGTTGCATGTTTATTTGTTTACGGGTTTATATGTGTATGGCATAAAAGGATAAAATCTTATCTTATCGGCAGGAAATTGATTCAACCCCCCTCTCAATGTTCTTGGATCCCAACAATTCTTGCACACACTTGAATCCATCTAGGTACATTCAACTTATATATTGATTAGCACATCCTTATACACACTTGAATCCATCTAGCTATTGTGCACTCTCAATTGATTTCTTCTTTGATCCAAGATGGGTCCATAGTTGTGAGTACATCCTTATGATGTGAACTTGTCTTGCACAAAATTAAATTAAAAAGTTCAAATCCTAGTTGACTAACTCCTTTTATCTTTCTTGCTTAGAATTGATGAAATACATGTTTTCACAAATTGATGTCATGTGTTAATATTTAAAGACAATTATTGCATTCATTCTAATGATCTCATCTTATCTCTTCCTTTTTATGAGATCATTCTAGAAAAGCAAATAAATAGTGACACATTTTGATTTGGTGATCACAAGGAGTAAATAATCTACATTGTAGAGCTTTCTTGTCTTTAATCTTGTTTCACTCAAAATGATTTGATTTGGGTGAATGATTCTTCTGACTATCAAGAATTTTTTAAGACATTTTAAAATACTCCCAACTCGCCTAGTTGAACAAACAAGACTATGTCATTGGCCAAATAAAGTAGCAAAATATCATTTGAGCACTAGAATGAGGTCACGACAAGAGGAATAGTTCATCGTTGCAATTTTGTACTAGATCATGACTTTGTTTTCTAATAAAGTATGGATCGATAACAAAATCCAAGGCACGTGTTAAACATTAAAATCACACTTTCCAATCTAGATAACATTAGCATATCTGGAATGCTCATAAATTATCATCCCTTGTTTATTACAAAGCTAATCATTCTTGTCCTTATTTATCAAATTATCACATGCACATGCTATATCATTATACTAGCTAAACATCCATAGCCTATTTTTATTGTGCTTATATGTAATCCTTCAATTGATTGACCTAAATAAAATCAATCAATTAGCCTAAATACAAGCTCTAAGAATTGATAAATTGTTTATTTTTTGTTTAATTACTATTTTTATAATATGATTTAAAATTAATTTTATGAACCAATATCTAGTAAAAATTTGATAAATCAACTCTTTTTTAATCGAAGCTATAAACACTTTTGACTGGAGCTATGAACCAGTGAGGCCACATTTTTTAGGCACCTCATCCTTAGAGTTGTTTGGCATTAACACCCTTATATCTCCTTTTGCCATCCTCTGCTCCTTATCTCTCCTTCTTACTAATCTCTTCACTCTGCTCCTTATCTCTTTGTTTTTCTCCAACCTGCAACTACAGGGCTCGATCGAGTAGAATTCGAACTTGAGTCACAACATTAATTGTTGCTTGCAACTAACTGTTGCTCTATGAGGTCAACCCCTTGATAAATCAATAATTAGTTTTAAAAAATCATAATATAGTTTCAAATTAATTTCATGAACCAATATCTTATAAGCAAGTTCATCATTATCATTTTTAAAACGAAAATTAATATGCTAATAAATCTATTTAGTAACAACTTCAAAATTAGAAATATTTATAATTAATGATCAAGACATTCTACATTTGTATAAAGAGATATAAAATACATGTACACATTAAAATCCATAAATAATAAATACAACTTATATATACTTTATTCTCATGAGGAAACCGTTATTTATAATGTTTGAAATTATTTTAAATCAAATTTAAATCATTATTTTTATTTAAAGTTAATTTTTAATTTTATTTTATGTTAAAGAATATATTTTTGAATTATTTTAAAATATTTCTAATTTTGAAAAGTAGAAAAATAAAATATTTAATTAATTCATTTCATTTATAAAAAATATTTATTTAGTGAATAAGTGTGTTAAAACATTCAACTTATTTGAGAAAGATATATCTATAGAATTTTTAAAGATAAATGTTATTGTAAAACAATTAAACACGTCTTTATAAATATTAACACTCCAAATAGATATCAATTGACATTTTCTATATATCAAAAATTGAACAATTCCAAAACACTTGAGGGGCCTATTAAAAAACAGACAAAATGCCTGAATATTAGTAAAGCGAATAAATTGGGATTTTCTCAATAACTTGGTCTTCAATCTCTCATCAACATTTTGCGCTTCCACAAACATAAAATAGGAAGCTCAATTCAAATACGAGATTTATGCTCCATCATCAACACAATCACACCAGAAACCATGGCTGGAGGAGGAAATCTTGGTAACTCTGATCAGGTGATGACTCTTCTGGGCATTACTTTGACAGGAAAACCCAAATGGTTTCAGTTAATCATCTGTGGTGGAGGATTCTTTTTTGGTTATTTGGTCAATGGAGTTTGTGAGGTAATTGAATTGTTTTGTTCATCTGCATGAATTTCTTTTTCTTCTTTTGTTTTAATGAATTTTGATCACAATTTGAATTTAGTCAGTAGATCCTTTGATTCCAGGCAAAATAAGCACTTACGTTTGGAAACTGTATGATTGCAGGAATTTGTGTATAATAGGCTACAGTTTAGGTGAATACTAAACTTCAAATCTGCATCACTATTGATGGATCAGTGCCCATTTTTTTTCTCATTTTTTGGTATTTCATCATGGCTAATGGGTGAATTGTTGTTCTGTTTTGGGTGCATGGAGCTATGGATGGTATTTCACCTTTGTACAGGCATTTGTTTACTTGGGTCTCATATATCTCAATGGATTCAGGCCCAAGCATATTATAAATCCATGGAAAACATATGTAAAGCTATCAGGGGTCCTGATGGCATCACAGGGATTGACCAAAGGGTCTCTTGAATTTCTCAATTATCCTGCCCAAATAATGTTTAAGTCCACAAAGGTATGGGGCTATGAGATAAGATGTGTTTTCAGTATATGAAATGATTTTTCTTTCAGAGTCTATTTCATTTAAGTTACGCCAACATAATTTTTCTGTAAGTTGCTTGAAAAAGTTTGGACTTTTGAATGTGAAACAGGTCTTGCCAGTGATGGTCATGGGAGCCTTCATACCAGGCCTCAGAAGAAAGTACCCCTTAGAGGAATATATCTCTGCTATAATGCTTGTGGTTGGCTTGATCATTTTTACACTGGCAGACGCTGAGACATCCCCAAATTTCCATGTATTGGGAGTTATCATGGTCTCTGGCGCTCTGGTTTTTGATGCCTTTCTGGGCAACCTCCAGGAGGCCATATTCACCATGAATCCTTCTACAACACAGGTATTGCTGTAATGAAACTAGTGAAATGTGTTTTAGAAGTATTTTCATGCCAATTGATCAGATTTTATAAAATTGTTTTGGTTGCATGCAGATGGAAATGCTGTTCTGTTCTACTCTGATGGGGCTTCCATTCCTGATTCCGCCCATGGTTTTGACTGGCGAAGTATTTGAGGCCTGGAGAGCCTGTTCACAAGTAATCTTTCCAAATTTTTACTTCGCTATTTTGGTGGTGAATTTAACATTAACCTTCCTTCAACTACAAGCTAAGTCTTAAATTTAGACATGCCAATCTTAGCTAAAGTTTGATTTAGCAAAAAAAATCTGCCTAAATCATGAAGTGGCTCATCACTACCAGTCTTTTCACTTCATTAGATTTTAACTGAAGCTAAGCCCGAATTTAACTCAACATCATATCAATCCCCACTCACAACCTAGAGTGAATGTCCATCTTTAAATGTAACCAAATCATCTAATCGAGAAAGTTGTCTTTTTGTAGAGTCTGCCACGTTGAAATAGTGGCAGATCTGTACTTCTCTGAAATGTTGTCAGTGTTGACCACTCTCACGTAAAGAACGATGTTAGAAGTTTTATAAAATTAATTGGATCATGTCATCAAATTTTTGCAATTATCTCACTCCATTAGATTTGAAGTGTGCATGATCATGACAGGGTATTAGAACTAAACAGTGTCAAAATATTTTGTTGGAAATCCTGAAGCCAAAGAACATGGAAAGTTTTCTCAATAATCTGTTAAAATTAGGAATGAAGGAAAAATTAAAAATTTATAGCCTCTAGCACAGTAGTACCTACCACAAGAGCAAAAGAAATTTCATCTTTTTCCCTGTTTTTCAGAGATCACAACATCAACACTAAAGTATGCAGAAATCAGGATAACAGGTGGCTTTTAAGGACTGCTATATTATAGTGTAGATATGTTATTTACTATTTAAAGGATGTCCAGAATCCCATAAAATCTCTGTTATTAATATTAATGATCTGTAAAATCCAAGAATCCCATAAAATCTTGCTGTTATTAATTTTAGTGATCTCTAAATAGTAAAATCCTATCCAAAATCTTCCTTTTAAGTAGTTCTAATGATGTTTTTTTCTTGCTTTTCTCATGGCAGCACCTCTTTGTTTATCTAGTGCTGATATTTGAAGCAATGGCTACATTTGTAGGCCAGTTGTCTGTGCTATGTTTGATAGCCATTTTTGGGGCGGCTACAACTGCAATGGTTTGTATTAACTGTGCTTTTTTGTGTGTAATTGGCGTTTTTGCAGTTCATCATTATTAGTACATTTTAATGAATTGCATGTTAATGAGTTAATCTATATCATCAGGTAGTGATGGGTCATGCAAAAATCTCTCTTATTTGCTATATTGTTTTCTTTTTACAGGTTACCACCGCTAGGAAGGCGCTTACCTTACTGCTTTCTTATATTATATTCACCAAGCCACTCACTGAGAAACATGCAACAGGATTATTGCTGATAGGCATGGGAATAATGCTAAAAATGTTACCAAATCCTATAGTTAAAATTAACCAAAAACAAAGGTCTAGGGAGGAGATAGAATCAAGAGAAGAAAACAAGCCATTGGTTTCTAATCAGCCAACTTGATTGTAATTGTGTTGCAGTAAGGAACTGTTTCCAAATAGAAATCTAATACAAGCATTTTCTATTTATTTATTTTTTGTCAACAGTTTTTTTTATATAAATAGTCTTATACCCACAAAGGTGAAGTGTCTCATTTACTTATTTTTGTCAAGAAATGCTAGAAATATCTTTTGTCTGACAAATAAATAAGCAAATTGAGAAATTTCACTTGATTGTGATCAAGGGCTAAGCAAATCGAGAATTTCGGATTATCAATGAATTCAAAAGGGTTCTAATAGCGGGCTGTAAAGCACCTAAAAAAAATAAAGGAAAAGGAGGCATTAAACAAACTCAATTAAGGCCTTATCATGGCAGAAGGGAATTTTTTTTTGAAGCATATTATCTCAAAAAATGTTGAGAATTTGGAAGGGCGATCTTAGTGGTTGTCCAGTGTGGCCTTAATCTATTGATGAAATGTTAAAAATATGGAAAAATGCCATTTCTTTATGAGATTGAGAACAAGTACCACTTGATTCACCAGCTACTTGGCATTTTCATGAATTTTTTGAGGAAATGATTTTGTGTGCTAAATAACTCTTTTGGTTTAGTGCATGCGGTAATTGGTCTTCTTTCAATTTTGTACAAGGGGCTTTGATATATTTACTAGGAGCTGCTTGAAATGGGTATTTCTGGAATCTCTGTTATCAAACTTTGGAGGACTCAATAATGATGTTCATAAAAGATTTTTGTAGATATTAATTAAGTTGTTATGTGCCTGACAGTGAAATTTAGTATTTGCATCTGGACTAAACTGAATTGTATAAACAAAACTGTTAGTGTGTAAATTTTGAGCAACTGTACTTCTTGGCATCCTTGTGAATGCATAAATTCAAGCTTTTCCTGTACATGTTTTGTAACTAGCTACAATTTTCATTAAGGACAGTCTGTTCCAATAACCAATCTTCCTTAATTCTAAAATACCTGTGCTGTCTCAACATTGAATATTATAGCATCAGGAACACTAACGACCACTAGACTGAGGTGTGCAATGAATTCCAAGTCTCTTTACCGTGTTTTGTGTGAGACGCCATTTGAGAGCAGAGCACAAACTTGCTAGCTATATATTTCTATCAGTTGGACCCCATAGTCTCTTCTTGATTGTGAAATTTGAAATAGGTCATTTAGTGCTTTGTAGTTTACTCCCCAGTCTTCTTTTGACGAGTAAGTATTAGGACCTGACATTGTATAGGTTTTCCCTGAACCGGTTTGACCATATGCAAAAATATATATATTGTACCCATCTAGAACATAATTTACAAATGGTTGAATACCACGATATACTTCCTCCTGTGATGCAAAGAAGCAAAGACTTTGTTGGACTTAAACATTTTCTTAGATTATTTGCCTAACTTTTTACGATTAACAATTAACAATTTATTTTTAGATACTATCGGCTCTCCCACTCTGCAAGTTCAAAATTCAAACCCTTGCCGTTCATGGTGGAGTCTGCTGGTGGGGATCTCCCCCCACCGCCTACGGACCCCGTTTTGGACCCTACGATGCTGACACTGTCTGTCACATCCTCTCTTGGTCCCATGGTGGATCCCTCCTCCGGTCCGGCTGTGTTTCAGATTGATGATTCTTCTTCGGAGAGCTCTTTGGCCATGCCCGTGGTTTCTGATCCTATTCCCGACGTGTCGGTTGTTCATGATAAACAAAATATCACGGAGCCTTCGACTGTTAACACGAATCTCAAAGGATGGAAAAACGTGTTGGTTGGAAACACCGAGACTGTGGACCCCAACATCGTCCCCGTCTACTCGCAAACTGAGGAGGGAACGTCTTTAGAGCTTCCTGATATTATTTTGGACTGCATTTTGCAGAACATGGCTAATACTCTGGTGGAAAAATTCTTCTCCCGGCGCCCCACGATGGAGATGGTCAGAAAATGGGTCAAGAACAAATAGAAACTGAAAGGGAGTGTTTCTATTAGTGCCATGCCTGGAGCCCTCTTCCTCTTCAAATTCACTGCTGAGGAGGATGTCGCTCTTGTCCTCTCTGGATGCTGGTCCTATGGTCAAAACAATCTATCCCTCTATCGTTGGAAGGCTGACTTCAACCCAGCGGCTGACATGCAAAAAACTGCTCTGGTATGGGTTCGGCTCCCGAGGCTTCCCCTTGAATACTGGGATGAGTCCATCTTTAAATGGATTGGGAACTCCTTTGGTCATTTTGTTGGTGTTGATGATATCACCAGAATCAAATCGCGCCTGGTCTATGCTCATTTTTGTGTTCAAGCTACTGTGAGCATGAATCTCCCCAACTTTATAACCCTCAAATCCAGGCTTGGTAGCTGGACTCAAGCCCTGGTTTATGAAAATGCCACCCTCTTTTGCCAAAAATGCTGCAAATATGGGCATGTTATTTCCCAATGTAAAGCTCCGACCCCCTTGCCTCTCAAGCTTAAGGGCCAGGCCCTAGTTGAAGACCCTATGCCAAATGCTCCTATTATTCATCAAGACCTTGTTGTGGGACTTGTTGTGACTCCTACTCCTGGCCCAGACTTGCCTCCCTCAGCAGTCGAGGACCCGGTTATGGAAGAATACCCCTTTGCTGAGAGTATTAACAACCTTCTTAAATCTCCTGCAAAGAATGTGGATGAAGCCTCTAAATAGGCCCTGAAGGAATAGTGCATCTCCCCGATGGCCAGCTCGGTTTCACTGGTTGATCAACTGGAAGATGGTGAGATTGTGAGGGACCCCACTCTCGCCCCGGAGACATCTCGCTCCCTGTTGGTGTTTCCCACTCCAAACTAGGGTATCCTCTCACCTGGTGCTCCTGGTGCGTCATCTAGTGGTTGCATAACTCATGTTGACGAGGGCTGGATTACTCAAAGATACAAGACTGGGAATACAAAGCCTAATGTGGGGATGAACCTTAAAGCGGGTCGGCCATTGCAGAGACTATTGAGACAAAAGGAAGCAGTAAGGGATATTGTCAATGGCAGGCAACAGACCTTGAAGATGTCCATAAAATGTAAGAAATGATGGTCCTCTCATGGAACATGAGGGGCCTCAACAACCTCCAAAAGCAATAATGCTCTTAAGAAGTGTATTTTTGAAAATAAAATTATGGTCCTTCTCCAAGAAGTTAAGATGTTTGTCTTCCTTTTCCCTTGTTGTTGGGAAAATTTGGCCTGGTGCTAAGTTTGTTATCAGTGATGCTACTAGAGCTTCCAGTGGCTTGGTCACCATGTGGGACCCCTCCCATTTTTCTGGTAGTCTTCTCTCCTCCTTAGCCAACCTTTTGGTCTCTGAACTCTCTTCCCCGATGGACTCCTGCCTTCTCGTTAATGTTTATGCCGCCAATGTCAGATCAGGTAGATTAAATCTCTAGAACGACATAACTGCTCTAATACAAAATAATGCCAATGCCCACTGGTTAATTGCAGGTGATTTCAATTCTCCTTTGATCCCCTCTAAGAAGTTGGGAGGCCTTCCAGAGTACTCTGACAACATGATTGATCTTGCCAACTTCATTGGCAAGAATGGGTTGATGGATGCGGAACTAATAGGGTAAAAATTCACTTGGTCCAATCTTAGGAAGGGAAAGGATCTTATTCAGGTCAGACTTGACAGATTTCTCATCTTAGGCAATTGGGGAATTGGTCCCTCCTTGAAGCACACTGCCCTCCCTAGAACCGTCTTTGACAACAACCCCCTGCTCCTCTAGAATACCACAAATGCTGCAAGGAAAAATCATCCTTTTCAATATGAAATTATGTGGAACTCTCATCCGGAGTTCAAGGATTGCATTAAAAGATGGTGGAGCACCAACATACTTGGCACACCTATGTTCAGGATTGCCCAAAAGCTCGACTTGGTCAAAAGAAACATCTGGGGTTGGAACAAATACACCTTTGGGGATATCTTCAAGCAAAAAAAGGAGCTCAATAGTAAACTAACGGTTATCCAAGAGCGCATTGATCAAGGTGACTCCCTTGAAGCTACCCATATGGAGGAGGCTACTCTCTGCATAAAATGGAAGGAAAATTCCCACAAAGAAGAACTCTTCTGGAAACAGAAATCTAGGGTTCAATGGCTCAAAGAGGGTGACAAGAATACGACTTTCTTTCACATATCTACTATTATCCATAGGCGTAGAAACCACATCTCCTCCCTCATGGACGATAACAAACAGGTGGTCAATGATGTGGATAGTTTGAGCAGACTGACTACCAACTATTTTGCCACTTTGTTTAGGGAAGATGGTGACTTGGGGGCTCCTGTTTGGGAGGATCTTCTCAATTGCCTCCCACCACCCCTCTCGGTGGAAGATAACAACCTCATTTTGGCCCTTGTTTCTGAGGAGGAAGTCAAGTCCGTTGTTTTTGCTATGGGTTCCTTCAATGCCCCGGGTCCTGATGGTTTCCCCTCGACTTTTTTCCAAGATTTCTGGGATGTGGTGGGCCCTGATGTTATTCTGTCTACTAGAGATTTTTTCAGATCTAGAAGGCTTGGAAAGGTAGATTCCTCAGTAGTGCTGGGAAATTGCAGCTGCTCTCCTCCTCCCTCCAGGGGATCCCTGTGTACTTTCTCTCCCTTTTTAAGATTTCTGCGACTATGGTTGCTAAGCTGGAAAATATCCAAAAGACTTTCCTCTAGACGAGAATGGAAGAAAAGAAGAGGCTTGCCTTGGTGGGCCGGGACAAAGTTTGTCTTCTTAAGGCCATGGGCAGTTTGGAAACCCGCAAGATCTCAAGGTTCAATAAAGCCCTTATGACCAAAATTGTCTAGAAGCTTCTTAATAAGGATACGGATTGGAGCAGGATCATTAGAGCCAAGTACCTAGGTAATGGGGACTTTTCCTTTGTTCTGAAAGAGGAGGGCCTTCCCAGGGGTTCAAAAATTTGGAACAACATCTTGAGTTGCAGGGACCCTTTATCTCATGGCTTGTGGTGGCTTATTGGAAATGGTAGGAATATTCTCTTATGGGAGGATTGTTGGTTAGGAGAGAGACCCCTTGCTTCTTCCCCCTCCCTGAGAAGGTTCCAGGATGCCACCAAAAGCTTCTTTGGTGAAAGGGTCAGTGATTATTTCAACAACCGCACTTGGAGGGCCTTGGAGGACTGTTGCATTGATCATCCCTTCCTCCTCCCTGCTGCTAGAGAGCTCCAGAAGATTTTGGCTGGTATGTTCCTCCCCCTTTTTCCTAGGGAGGATAGATTCATTTGGAAGTGGGACCCCTCTGTAGACTTCTCTGTCAGAATTGCCTACACCAACTTACTTAGAGAACCTATTTACACCTCTATCTGGAAAGAGGTCTGGAATCCCCAACTCATCTCCAAGGTTAATTTCTTCTGGTGGACTTCTCTCCTCAACAAAATTTTGACCCAAGAAAATTTGGTCAAGCAAGGATTCCAATTCCCTAACAGATGCATCCTTTGCAAAAATGATGAGGAAAGTCTTTCTCATCTCTTCCTCCACTGTACCTTCACTCAAGAGCTATGGGGGATGGTCTACAACAAGCTCAATATCTGTTGGATTATGAATGATAATTTGTTAAATTTGTCCCAGGAGTTTCGGGGCCCCTCTTCCAACCCCCTTATCCAACAACTGTGGAAGTATATCCCTCCCCCCACATGAGCTGGAGTATCTAGAAGGAAAGGAATGATAGGATATTTAGAGATAAAGAGGCCTCTGTGGAAACTGTGTTTGCTCGATTCCTTAAGTTGATTCTTGAGAATATCTCTATTTCTGAAACTCGGATGGCGTCCAAGCCCCCCTCTACCTGGGACTGGGAAATTGCTAGATGTTGGAACCTTCCCCCCTCGTTCTCTCTTGTTGACTGCTCTAAGAGACTCCTAAGACAAAGCATGGTCTGGACCCCTCCAGCTACACATTTCAAACTCAATTTTGATGGGGCTGTCAGGGGGGCCTGGCTGTTGGTGGAAGGGTTATCAGATCTCATCTGGGGGCCTTTGTTGTTGCTTATGCAGGTAACCTGAATAGGCATTCTTCTAATCAGGTTGAAGCTATGGCCTTAGCTTGGGGAATTTGCCTCTCCCTTACTATGGGAATCATGATTATGGACATTGAGGGTGACTCCAAGCTCATCATTGATGTTGTCAAAGGGCGAAATAAGCTTAATTGGACAATTGAGGGAACCATCAGGGACACCTTGAGGCTCATCTCCGGGCTTGACTCGTTCAAAATTATGCATGCCTTCAAGGAAGGCAATAGTGTGGCGGATGCCCTAGTGGCCATTGGTCTAAACCTCTCAGGATTGAGATGTTGGAGGAGTCACAATTCCCTCCTGGACCATGTCAACTTCCTTCTTCAGGAAGCGAAATCCAAAATATTTACTAATGATTGAGTTGCTACCAAGTGCTTCCCTTACCCTCCTCTCTTCCCTCGAGGTAGTCTAGAGGTGTTGGTTTCATAATTCAAATTTTGGGAATATCCCTTCGATCCTTTCGGATGTGATGGTGACTCGTTAGGCTAGGTTGGCGATGATGCACGTGTTGCTATGTTGGCAATTCCTTTGGGCTCACAACATCATGATGAGATATGATTGGATTGGTAATGTGTTGGTTGTTTCCGGTATTTGCTGGCTCTTAATGCCTCGTAACCAGGAAATCATTTCTAAAAGTGACTTCATTTTTTCCCATGCGCCCAACTTCATGTCTCATTTATTGACGTCGGGCTCGCACACTTCCCATTATCTCTTCTTGGCTTGCTTCTTGAAGGGTCTCTGCAACTTTCTCTGTGCTAATTTTTTCATGATTAAAGAAGCTTTGTTGGTGGAGGATATGGGGGGGCGATAGAGTTAGATATGAACCGAATAATCCAGATGATTTTAAAAACGACCCCCTCGTCTGGAATTTCTGCGTTGAAGGTGGGGTTGCCAATTTTTTGGATTGCCTGAAGGGCCATGATGAGAAGCTCTCAACTGCTTTTGCCTCTTCCTAGTCTAGGAGGCATGTCTCAGTTGGCAGCATTGCCTTTGATGTCTCTAATGAGACTATTGCCCAGGCTATGAAGTTGACCCTTGACGACCGCCACTAGAAGCGTACCAGCCATGTTGCAAATAGCGAAGGTTTGAAATGATTCTTTCGTAACACTTGTGGAACATGATCTACCTTATGATCATGACGTACTTCACTCTCGAAGGCAGGCATAAGGTATTCTACTACTATCATTTGCCCCTCCTCAATCACTTCGACAACAATGATTTGCTTTGTCTATCATTTTATTTATTGCACTCTATAGAAAGTTCTGTTAAAGACATAATGGATCCCAAGAATGGGGATAAGCTGCCCTACCTCCTTCACCAGGGCCTCATTTACAAGGTGTATAAATTACATGAGACCCTTTGGCCCCTTGGAACCTTTTGCTCTCTCAACCCCCCATGCCTACTCCTCAGTAGCTTGCGATCCTGTCTATGGATTTCCCTAGATTCTTCTAGTATTCTCATGAGGGCTTTGCTACGATCACCATGTCCCTACTTGCTTATGCCTCGACAGTTTCCTTATCGACGATCTCCCCTAGTTTAACTCTGTCAGCCTCTCCTAGTGGTTCACGCTCCCTGCCCAAGGGCAAAGGCAAAACCCCTGCTAAATGCAAACGTATTGTCTTTGATGACAATTCTTCCTCTGAGGATGCTGAGAACGACAATCCTTCCCCTGATTCTGGGGTTAAAAGGAGATCCTCCAGACTAGCTTCCAAAAGCTGCAAAAAAAAGACCCCAGTGATCGAAAATCTAGAGTCTAAGGAGAACCCCATTGGGGACAAGGAGGGAGAGGACCCTAATACCACTATGGGGGCCCCTGATGGGGATGCTATGGATGTGAATATGACTAGGGACCCCATGGTTTTGACCACTGTTGGTGCCGTTGACATGGGTAATTTTGAAATGCAAACCTAGGACCCTATTGATGTTAAGGACATGACCCCTATGAACATGGGCACTGAGGGTGTCATGAGTGAGGAAATTTCTCATAACAAAGCCCTGGACTCTGGTAACTTGGACCTGGATTTAAAAATGGTTGAATCGGTGATGCAATCTATCCCCCTGATGGGCTTGGTTAATGAAATTGATAATTCCCCTGCTGGAGATGTGCCCAAAGAGTTTGAAGAGACCATGGATGACATGGTTGCTGAGAACCCCTAGGGTGTCCCTACTCTTCAGCAAATGGAAAAGATGAGCATGGATGTGTTGGACATCATGCAGAGGATTGAGAACCTCGGCTCTGTGCTTGATTTGCAGACTATCAAGAATGATGTCAACCAACTCAAGAACATGATGGAGTCTTGGGAAGTCCAAATGGCGGGCCTTAACAAATTTCATGTGCTAGTGTTACACAGCTCGACGCTCACCCTCTCTCTACTAAGGAAACGTTTTGCGTACATGAAGGAGGACAAGCAGGAGCCTAGGGACCTTTACAAGTTCCTGTCCAATGAATGGAACGATGCCATGGATGCCACTGGGGTGTGCAAGGCACCCTTGTAGTTTGTTTTTTGTTTTCTGCTGTTGTTTCCGATTTCTAAAGACTTGGTTCCTTTTTGTTGATAGTTGTTGTTAAATGTTGTTATAGTGTTGTTTTGCACTATATTTTTAATAGTTATGCTATGTAAAGGGCCAGTTCCCTTGTTCTCATTGCTTTATTAATAAAAAACAATTAACAATTTAACAGCTCTCCTCCTTCACCAGTATACCCAATTATAGTTGCTTTCACACAATCAACGGGAAGGAAAGGGCATAAGAGATGAAGCAAAATTGCAGCTACTGCAAGGTTTCATCCTCCTAATTAATTTGCAGTGTTGGAGATTGAGAGGCTAGAAGCATGTGACAAAATTTCACATCCCCTAGTCTGCTTTTACTAGTATATAATAAGGAAGAAATTACAATTTTTCTTTATCATAATTTTGTTTATAGTTGTTGGGTTTGTAGATGTGTACTCTCTTCCTAATATGATGGTAAAGCTAGGCCTTTGTCATTGATGGCATTTCCTTCTACCAATGGGTTTCATTGGAATTTGGCATTCACACTGTGAATTTCTGATGCAGAGTCCTAGTATAGGTATATGATAGGTTCCCCTAATCCAAGAACACACCAAGGACCCTAGCAATCACACAACACTCCTAGGGGTTAAGGAATATCAGTTTGACAAGTCCCACATCCCTTTCTTCCCAACAAAAGACTATCGGTACAAGGTCTCTTTCACTGATCGGTATAAGGACCCTATGGTCAACAATGGTTTGGTCCCTTCTCCAATGCAACAACGGCTATTTAAGGTTTGATATGTAGTCCCCTAGGTCAGGGAGACCTCCTTCAACCATTGAATTCAGGTTCCCTCTACCGGTTTGAGTAACTATTGCAACAAGGCCTACAAAACCTAGTAGCTTTGCCAGACTGGTTTTCCACACTTAACTCTTTATTTCTCCAAAAGAATAGAAAAAAAATCCTGGATTTGGATACCCTTTTGGGAGTTACAAAACATATCCTAAGGGTTCTTACCGGTAGGGAACACAAGAATCCAAACCCTACTTTGGTTAGGAGACCGGTATAGCCCAATTAGGCCTATTTTACAAAGGAGTGTGTAGACACAGACCTTAAATCACCAAAACAACTCAAGGAATATTCTTAAGCCATTGCAAATACACCAATTCCTAAGTCTTAGGCCATGATTAGACCTTTAACCCCTGATGTGAGACCCGTTTGCTTACACTTGCACGGTGGCCACATGGAGTTGCCCACCTTAATGCATCAAACCCTCACCTCCAACTAGTCATAACCTGCAAAACGCCTTTAAAGTCCTAAAATACATTGGCCATAATTTCATCCCCTCCAAAGGCATGAACCACCAATGAAGGATCAGCAAGGTAAGGCCATTTCTTTGCAGAACTCTAGACAAAACTGTCAAATCTAGAACACTTCTAGAAATTTGCTGATTTCTTCCTTGTATTGGCAAATTAGGACCTCAAACTTGATGCATCTGAAAGGTGATTTTCCACTCTAACACATCCCACTGGTTTCGTAACTCCAAAATGATCGTACAGTATGACACACTATGTAGAATAACGAAATTGTAGGAAATTCTCATAAATATATTACTTCATTCTCTCCTCCTAATGATGATTGGGGATGACATTTTATAACTTCCTCAATGATTATCAACCACCTTTTGAACTGAGGTGACCGTTGGAAGGAAGTTGCTATTTGCAACCAAAAGTTGTCATTAAAAGTTGTCAAGAAAGTTGTCGAGTTTGAGCAACTTTTGACATATGTTAAATCTGCCTACCTAGAGGTGCTTCAACATGTCCTAAACCTTCCTAAGACATATCCAACACATAAACACCTATAAAAATACTCAACCAAATACCCCTAGGCCCATATGCCCATGGTGGCTTATCAATTTGCCAAATCCATGTCATTGGGTAACAAGGTGGGGTTTATTACAAACAAATCAAACATCAAACAAACAAGACTACCCTATTACATGGATTGAAAGGTCACATTATCATGCATGTCCTTTAGCCTTTATTGTTCTTATTATCTTAGTAATGAGGTACTCCTACACCATACTCCTGGGGTGAATGAATCTCAAGTCCAATTGAGACGAGGTCATGTAATGTAGTGCCATGCTTCTTGATCTGATCTTCATTCAACCAAATGGATTCAAAGTTTGGTTTTCCTTTCCATTTGACCAAGTATTGTTTGTACTCATTGTTCCTGGTCTTCTTTACAATCTTGGTGTCCAACACTTTCTCAAGCTTAGGTTTCTCATGTTTGGGAAGATCTATATCTGTTGCTTCTTCTAGGACCGACTGTGAGTTACCTGCATTAGAGTCACCTTTAAAAGGAATTAGATCACAAACATTAAAAATAGGAGATATGCCAAGGTCTGATGGTAATTGAATTTCATAAGCATTGGTGCCAAACTTCTTCAATATTTGGCATGGTCCTACTTTCCTCTACATGAGCTTTATGTGTTTGCCCTTGGGTAACCTTTCCTTCTTCAAATTTGCCCAAACCAAATTTCCAATTTGAAATTGCACTTCTCTCCTTTTCTGATCTGCATGTTCCTTGTACTCGTCTGATGACCTTTGAAGTTATATTTTGACCTGCTCATGGACTTCCTTTATGGCTTCATCAAACCTCTCAACATCTGCACTTATGGGATCGGTATGGGGCAGTTTTCTCAACTCCAATACCCCTCTTGGATGTAACCCACACACAATCTGAAATGGTGACTTCCCTGTGCTTTTGTTTATAGTGTCATTGTAGGAAAACTCAGCCCGAGGTAAGATTGAATCCCACTTTTCACCATGCTACCTTGTAAGACATCTCAACAAACTCCCTAATGACTGGTTTACTACTTCTATCTGCCCATCTATTTGTGGATGATAGGCTGATGAGAAGGATAGATTGGTGCCAAATTTCCTCTACAGAGTTCGCCAAAAATGGCCAACAAATTTGACATCCCTGTCAAACACTATGTTCAATGGAAGTCCATGAATCCTTGCTACTTCTTTGAAAAACAAATCCACTATATAAGATGCATCACTAGTGGACTTACATAGCAAGAAATGTGCCATTTTAATAAACCTATCCATTGTCACAAATACACTGTCAAACCCCTTTTGGGTCCTAGGTAAACCCATTACAAATTCCATTGACACACTTTCCCAAGGTCTTGAGGGAATGGGTAAGGGTTGATAGAGACTAGCATTGGTACTTCTTCCTTTTTCCTTTTGGCAAATGGTGCTTGTATCTACAAATTTTCTTACATCAACCTGCAATTTGGGCCAAAAGTAGTGCCTTCTTACCAATTCAAGTGTCTTGTCCAAACCAAAATGACCTGCCATAGCTCCACTATGCTTTTCCTTGATGATATTAGTCCTCATTGAGCACTTTGGTATGCACAATTGCCCACCTTTGAAAAGAAGTCCATCTTGGATCAGAAAATAAAAAAACTCCACATGATACCTTTCACTAAATTTAGTACATGCCTTGTAAATCTCCCTAAATTCCTCATCTGCAACATACATATCTTTCATTGCATCAATCCCAATGCTTTCTAATTGGATTTCAGATATGGTTAGCACTCTCCTACTCGGTGCATTAGCCACTTTGTTGGCTATTCATTTCTTGTGTTTTATGGAAAAGGTATAGGCTTGTAGGGATTATACCCACTTCATATGTCTATGGCTTACCTTTTCTTGGCTATTAATGAAACTCAATGCTTGGTTGTCAGTATAGACCACAAATTCCTTTGGTAGCAGATAGTGTCTCCATTTTTTCAATGCCTGAACTAGTGCATACATTTCTAGGTCATGAGAAGAATATTTTCTCTTTGCCTCATTGAGGTTTTCACTAAAGAATGCTATAGGTCTGCATTCTTGGCTTATGACTTCTATGGCCACATGACTAGCATCACATTCAATTTGAAACACTTTGTTAGGTAAAGCAAGTACCATTTGTTGAGCTACCTTTTTCTTGAGACTTCCAAATGCCTCATCTGTCTCCCTTGTCCAAGAAAACCTGCACTTTTGACCACCTTTTATGGTTTCCAACATTGGAGCACATATTTGACTGAAACCTCTTATGAACTTTCTATAAAATGTGGCTAATCCATGGAAACTTCTAACTTCACCAATAGTCTTAGGAGTAGGCCAAGAAAGAATTGCATTTACCTTATCCTGATCCATCTTCAAGTGACCTTTGGAGATCACAAATCCTAGGTAGATGAGCTCTTCCTGCATGAACAAACACTTCTCCATATTGATCATCAATTCCTCTTCACTCAACCTTTTCAAAACTATGTCTAGATGCCTCAAGTGTTCTTCCTTTGTCCTGCTAAATACTAGGATGTCTTCCAAATACACTATTACAAACTTCCCTGTGAATTATTTCAAAACTTCATTCATGAGTCTCATGAATGTACTTGGGGCGTTAGGTAAACCAAATGGCATAGCCTTCCACTCATACAACCCTTCATTTGTTTTGAAGGCTATTTTCCACTCATCACCAGGCCTAATCCTAATTTGGCAGTATCCACTCTTCAAATCAATTTTAGAAAAATATTTTGCATCCCCCAAACAATCAAGCAAATCTTCTATCCTAGGCATTGGAAATATATACCTTATGGTGATCTTGTTGAGAGATCTCGAGTCAGTACAAAGCCTCCATGTTCCATCGTTTTTGGGTGCCAAAACTACAGGTACTGCACATGGGCTAAGACTCTTTCCAATCAAATCAGAATCTAGCAACTCTTGAATCTGCCTTGCCATCTCATTTTTTTGTGGTGTGAGTTTGTATGCAGCCTTGTTAGGAAATGTAGCCCCTAGGATCAAGTTAGTATAGTGACTGATCTCTCTCATTGGTGGCAAAATCCTTGGCACTCCATCTGCAAATATGCCTTGGTATCTACCAATGATCTCCTTCACTTCCGGACTGAGATCCTTGTCCTTTCCTTCTGCTCTATCATCTGCAACACGCTTCTCCTTTGAGGTTGGTATTGGAAGCAATGCAAAGCATATTCCTTCTTCCATCTTTATCTCCTTGAGGAATGGTTTGCCCTCCATCATCATCACTTTGGACTCAGTTTCTTTCTGCTCTTCATTGTTTTCAGTTAGGGGCAATAGCTCTATGACCTTTCCATTCTTTGTGATGGAATAGGTATTCCTAAAGCCATCATGGTGTGCTTTGAGGTCATACTACCATGGTCTTCCAAACAAGAGGTGACAAGAATCCATGTTAACAACATCAAACAAAATCTTGTCTTTATATGCTCCTATCTCGAATTCTACCCATGACTACTCTTGTACAAGAGTTTGTTGCCCTTTTGTGAGCCAAGACACCTTATAGGGGTATGGATGGGGTATCCTCCTCAATTTCAACTTCTCTACCATTTCTATTGACACAAAATTTTTAGTAGACCCTGAGTCAACCAGAACTTTACATACCTTTCCTCCTAATCAGCAAGTTGTGCGGAAGATAGACTTCCTCTGAGGTGGCTCCATAGGTGTTGGTACCCTCAAGAAGGTTCTTCTCAACATTAGTGCATATCTAGTCTGTGGATAACCATATGAATCAAGTTTACTACTGCCTTGGTAATCTGATTCTTGGGTTAGATTGGCTCTCCTTTCTCCTTAGGAACTAGACCCCATCTTCTTTGGGCATCTGCTGGCAATGTATCCCTCTTGGTTGTAGTTAAAACATTTTATTGATCCTACTCCTATTCCCGATGATCTTCCTCTAAAATTAGGCCTTCTCCCTCTAAAGTTGCCTTTGTTGTTGCTATCATTTCTGGAGTAGTCTTGACTGCTCTCTCCTTGAAATTCAAAATTTGATCCTCTTCCTCTGAAGTTTCTCCTTCCTCTTGGTTTCTTACCCCTTCCTCTACTGCTCTGCTCTTGTCTTATTTTGAGCTTCTTCTCTATCTTTAATGCTAATTGGTAGCATCTATGAATAGTGTCAGGGCACAAGAGGTTCAACTCTTCTTGTATGTTCCACCTTAGGCCGTTTAGATACCTTGCCACTCTTTCACTTTCATCTTCAACCTTCTTAGACTTTATACTCAATTTCTGAAATTCTTCAGTATAGATTGAAAGGTCACATTCTCATGTGTGTCCTTTAGCCTTTATTACTCTTATTATCTTAGTCATGAGGTGCTCCTGCACCAATTTTAGGTTGGCTAACTGTCTGGTCTAAAGTCAGTTTAGAAAAGTTAGTCCTTGATGGCCTTTTTTTTTTTGGTCGATAAATGACTAAGCTAGATCATTATATTAATTAAGTCCAAATACATAATAAGAGTTCAATTTTCTTGCAAATTGAAAAAACCAAACAGAGTCCCCTTAAGAGACTGAATGTTATCTATCACAGTGCTAAACAGACAAACAAGAGTTCATGAAAATATTAAAAAGAGACATTTGAAAGTCTCTGCAGTCTACTGTTAAAGGACACGTCCATCTATCACCTTCGAGAGTATATATTTACATATAAATGGCCTACAATATCCAAAAGAGCAAAGCATTTTGAAAATAAACCAAAATTTCCTATCTATGGTTTGAAGATAGTTAGGCCTAAGATGAAGCTGCAGCGTGAGAGTGACCATTGCAATGCGAGTGACCCCTCCTTTGCCTGGACCAACGTGCCTTCCACGACCAAGATCCCTTCTGCGACCATCAGAACCGTTCGCTGCATGCCTTTGCACCTCCTGCTCAAATTTTTGGGGAAGGAATCCATTTAACCTTAAAAATTCCACAAATTCCTCCTCCCTATCTTTGTTGTCAAAATCATTTGATAAAAGCCTCAAGTTTAGAAACCTAATTGTCATTGCCACAAGTGTCCTGTGCTGCTTTAAAGTAGGACCTTTGAGGTCTACCAGGATTGGATAGGAATGGCCTTATTTTTGACATCTTCATTCTACTCTTTTAATTACATGTTATAAATTTTATTGAAATGTTTGAAATGATGTTTATTTTGCGAGTTGAATTTTAAATCATCTTCTATGGTTTGGTTGTCACTATTTTAGTCTTATATCTTATCTCATAATTGTGTTTGCCGATTTGAAAGGCTTCTAATGTGATTATCGCAGCTTGGGTATAGAGGTGTACGTTGTGTGAGCATTGTCTTTGGCTTGTAAAAACATTTGATTGTAATAATTCTATTTTAAATATTCCAGTGAAATCTTAGCCACAGTTTTATAGAGCAGTGAGAAATGCATGTTCAACATAAAATTTCTATAGCCCAGTAAACTTGTGCTTAGTCATGGAAAACCTTAAATTCCAATGATTTCTATAAGTAATGTTTCAGTCATTGCAACATGCAACAAATATCCTTGGTGCACCTTAAACATCAGCTGAGATATTTTATATCACCATGTCTCTCGCAATAGTAGGATCTACAAAGGTATACCAGGGGGATCTATGAAGATATATGAACCTCGTGATTCATGACATTTAGGATGGTGACCCATGAAGAGCCTCATATGGATCACCATGATTGTGGTGCCCTTTTCTATTCCTTTAGATTTCATTCAATTTTTTATGAGTTTACTTGAAAGTATAATCCTTCACACTGTTAATGTGATAAACCATGGCCTACTATTTCTCCTCAATATGCTTTATTGGTAGATTCTATGGAACACACACATTACATTAAATATTTCTTCAACTATTAGTGCAGGTGAAGTTCACAGATTTGGTGTGGTAGTATAAGGTGATGTGTGTGTATTTCCTAGGGGAAAAAGCATAATTTCTATTCCAATAGAGAACTGAAATTATAATTTGCAAATGCATAAGGCGTTTAGATCGAAATAGGAAAAAGAAAATAAATAGAAAATAACACAAAAGCCAAAGGATGGAGAAACCTGAACCATAGAAAAATAGAACAACAGACTAATTAAAGATCTCAAAATAGGGAAGGGTAATACCCTTCCTGAACAAAATTGAAAATCCTTTCTTGGAATGTTAGGGGTGTCAATGCCCCTAACAAATAGAGGGTGATTAGGAGAAGGATTCTCTTGGTCAGTGCAGATGTCACCCTCCTCCAAGAAACTAAGCTAGATTGTCAACAAGCAGTATCTTTTGGTTTGGTAATCAGTTCTCTTTTTTACTTTTGGTTTGGGAATCAGTTCTCTTTTTCAAGCTTCTCTTCAAACTTCATTTGTGTCAGAAGGGGCCTCGAGGGGTCTAATGATAATCAGGAAGCCTTCTCAAGTTCAAGTGGAAGGAGTTGCTTCTAACAAAAATTGGTTGCTAGTAAATATCACACACTTGCAAACAAACACATCCTTCTTTATCATCAACATTTATGGACCAACATCTCCTCTCAACAAAAGGCACCTCTGATTAACTCTTGATGGGGTCAATTCTCAACTCTTGGACCATCAGCTCATCATGGGAGGAGACTTTAATGCTATTAGGGATTTGTTAGATAAAAGGTGAGGCATTATCAGGCTAGGCATATCTCAACAAGATTTTAACGACTAGATTGATAGGAATGGGCTTTTAGACATTGATTTTTTAGACAATCCTTTTACATGGAAAAATAGGAGAAAAGGTTTTAGCAAAATTTCAGAAAAAATTGATAGAGTTTTTTGGTTGGGGGATCTTAGTTCCTTCCCTTTCTCTTTGGAGTGCTCGGTCCTAGCTTGCTTAAGGTCTGATCACTTTCCCATTATGTTAGCCCTTCAAGGGGTCTCAGATAACTCAAAATCTCCCTTCAGATTTGAGAATATGTGGATGAAAGATCCAAACTTCCTAACCTTGATAGAAGCCTAGTGTAAAGAAGAAACATTTGAAGGCTCCAAACTTTATTACTTCATTTCAAAGCTAAAGTATGTCAAGTAGAAGTTGTTGTACTAGAATTCCCAGCACTTCAAAAACATCTTCTTTAGCAAAAAATCTTTAGAAGACAGGCTGGCTAATTTAAATGCAAAAATCATCTCTAAAGGTATGGATCAAGTTACCTTTGATCAAGAAAAGAGGCTGCTCATAGAGTATGAGGATATTCTATCTAAAGAAGAAATTTTCTGGAAGTAGAAGTCTAGAGAAAATTGGCTTTAGATAGGTGATAAAAGTACCAAGTTCTTCCATAATGTGATGAAGATTCGCAAAAGCATGAATAGGATCTCAAAGTTGGACTTGAATCAGAACCAATCTACAGTGGACCCTGGAGGGATTAAGAGAGAAATAGCCTTATATTACTCAAGGCTACTAAACAATGAAGATGGTTCCCATCTTACAGAGCAGAGAAACTTCCTGGCCTCGATTCCAAAAATCATTTCAGATGAACAAAATATGAAGCTTAATGAGTGCTTCTCATTGGTAGAAGTAACTCAAGCACTTAATCAGCTCCCTTCGGGTAAGGCTACTGGTCTAGATGGCTTCCCTACAAAATTTTTCAAGAAATGCTGGCAAAATTTTGGACAAGATTTAGTTGAGGTTTTGGAATTGGCAAGAAGATCAGGTAATCTGCTTAAAAAAATCAACAATATGTTTATAGCCCTTATTCCAAAAAAGGAGAAAGCTTATAAACTAGGGGATTTCAGGCCTATTTCACTATGCAATAGAGTTTACAAAATTCTCTCAAAGGTTATGACAAATAGAATGAAACCCCTTATGGATTTTGCATTATATCGAAAGAACAGACATGATTTGTCCCTTCTGCTCAATTCTAGAAGGTGTTATTGTTGCCCAAGAAGCTATCCACACTCTCCAAAACATGAAGAGACCAGGTATGATTATCAAATTGGATATTTCAAAGGCTTATGATAATGTGGATTGACAGTTCTTATGCAAAATTATGCAGGCTTTTGGTTTTGATAAAAAATAGATCAATTGGATATTCGAATGCATTTCCGCATCCAAATTCTCAATCTTAGTAAATGGGAAGCCATTTGGTTTTTTCTCTTCATTAAGGGGCATCTAACAGGGAGATCCAATTTCCCCATTTCTTTACATCATCATGGTTGAAGCTCTAGGGAGGGCTATCAAATCAAAAGTATCTAACAACCTCTTGGAAGGAGTGAAAATAGCTAAAAACTTTGTAGTCACTCTTCAACAATTTGCAGATGATAACCTCTTGCTAGGTGCAACTAAGATCAAGGAAGCAACCCAGCTGAAAATGCTTCTGGAAAATTTTGGGAAGGCCTTAGGTAAAATTATCAATAAAGAGAAATAAAAAAAAAATTTCTTCTCACCCTTGCCCCCTTAGAGGTAAAGATCTAAAGAATCTTGAACTGCAAAATAGGCAATCTTCCCTGTATTCACTTGGGCATTCCAATTGGCAGAGGATTGAGGAACTCAAAACTTTGGGATCCTCTAAAGATAAATATTGATCAGAATATCAACTCTTGGAAAGGGAAATGGGTTTCATGGGCTGGTAGACTGGTAATGCTCCAAGCAGTTATTTCTGCACTCCCCATCTACTTTTTATCCTATTTATCCCTCAGTGCTGGTGCAAATTCCTTCATCATCAAAAAGATGAGAAACTTATTTTGGAAAAACATTGAAAAAAAATAGAAAATTGCTCTAATTGCTTGGGATAAAATCATCAAACCCAAGTCCATGGGGGGCCTAGGAATCGAAAACCTTCATTTGCAAAACAAAGCCTTGGGAGCTAAACTAGTATGAAGATCATTAAAGATCCCAAAGAAATATGGGTGATGATGCTGGCAACAAAATATCTTATAGATGGAGAACCCTAGAACCTCCTAAGATCTAATTCCCATCCAAAGGGATCCAGGACCTGGAATTTCATTGTCTCATGCAAAAAATTAATTGCAAACTCCATGTCTTGGGACAACCATGATGGATCTTCTAGCCTCTTCTGGGAAGACTCATGGGGAGGATATCCAAGCATTGACAACTCCCTCAATATTCCAACAACCAATCAATGGCTCCAACAACATTGGGGACCTTGAGTTAGTGATTACCTAGTTTTGGACAGGGCTGCTAGCATGTAAGGTTGGAGCTAGAAGCAATTGGAGGGATTGCCTATTCCTATTGATGAAATTAACCAGCTATCAGACCTCATTAGAGAAAGAAATATAAATCCCAGAAGAGGGAATGATTCTCTAATATGGGATTTTTCCAAAATAGGGCAATATAATGCTAAAGATGGTTATAGGGTTCTATCAAACTTTGGGAATCAAGAGGAACAAGTTATCCTGCAAAAAATCTTTTGGAACAACAAGAATATCCCAAAGGTAGGTATCTTTGCATGGTTGGCATTCAAAAATAAGATCCTCACAACATAAATATTCACTAAAATGGGCTATGAAGGGCCCTCAAGATGCATCTTGTGCAAAGCTCAAGCAGAAATAGTGGATCATCTCCTCTTAAACTGCCCATTTGCTTCAAAATGTTGGCGATGGCCATGCACAAAAACTTGGTTGGATAATAGCTCTTCCTAATGATATAGTCACACTCTTTCAATGTTGGCCACTTCCTCCCAAGGAAAGCACCTTAAGTCAGATTCTTGAAATATCTCCTTCTTGCCTTGTTTGAGAAATCTAGAAAGAAAGGAATCAAAGACTTTTTGATGACAAAGCAAGAAGATTTGAATTAGTCTTATCGTCAATTGAATCATCAATTGTCGAGACAGTAAACTGCAAAATATCCTTTTCAACAGACTCTAGCAAAATATTTTCTTCTTGGGATGATAGTATAAGAAACAATTGGCATGGAATCAAGATTCTTCCTACCTTTGGGAAAAAATCTAGTGCAAGAAAGGATGCTAAATGGTCTCCTCCAAAGTAGGGTTGGTTCAAGTTAAACTTTGATGGAGCCTCGAAAGGAAACCCAGGTACTTCAAGTATAGGATATGTGATTAGAAATCATATAGGAATAGTAATTGGCAAGATGGCCATGCCACTGCCACCAGATACTAATAACATAGCAAAGTTCAAAGCCTTGCTTCTAGGCTTAATTGATTGTCACAAACATGGGATAAGAAACCTCATAGTTGAGGGAGACTCAGAGATAGAAATTAGTGCAATTAAATCAAGAATCCCAAATTGGTGACTACATCAAATACTGGATAACATTATAGAGATTTTGATCAAGCTAGAACAATATGAGGCTAAACATGTCTACAGAGAGGCTAACATAGAAGCAGATTCTCTCTCAAAAACTGTAGCAGAAGGCATTTCTGTACATTGGTGGGAGGATGACAACAATAATCATGGTTTAGGTTACCGAGAATAAATCATCATTTTTGAGTAGTGGAATTTGGTTTTCACACGTCAAACGCATTTCGCTTCAATGCATCTGCACAAGTTTTCGGTCTCAACGACTTTCTTTTCAAATTCAAATATTTTCTGCTAGCTTTTTCCTAAGTGAGCTTGCCATGTCACCTATGATGTCATTTTGGGTTGGCCTTTCTAAAAGCAAAATTTCCCTCTTCCATCCTAAAAAGACATCCTGCAGATCACCGTCATTGCAAGTACGAGGCATGCATTGTCCATTGGGATGAGCTCATAATTTCTAGCCTCAAGATTTGGCATGATGAAAGACAAATATTCCTTGCCACCTTTGTAGGCGAGTTTAATGCAAGGCATTTTACATTAAATGCACTTTGAAGCTAGTGCTTAATAGCTTTTATTTGGCTTTCTCTTCAAGATTATCAATCTAGTTTCTCTCTGCAACCCTCTTCATAGAGACTTAAGCTACCTTACAGATTTTAAGCAATGTCTAGGGAGGGGCCTTTCGGGTTAATTATGAGTGTTTTACTGAGACCAATTTTATGCTTTGGAGTGGATACCCCCATCTCACTCTCCGCCTTAACCTGCCAAGTTTCTTTCCGACAAATCACAGACCTGAGATTGAAGAGGCTCCTCTTATTTCCAGAGCCAATAGTTATCATGATCATTAAGCTCATTCTAGGGAGCGGGAATATTAGCAGAGATGAATACCCTTGAGACAATACAAATATTTTGTCTTGGTTTGTTGCCTCCTAGATGGACCTCAAGCTTGAAAAACTGAGAGTCTGGAACCTTACTAGACAACTCTTCCCAAGAGACATCTTGCTTGAATTGCAAGAAATTCTAAACAAAGCACAATATGACTCTGGTGCTCCGTGTCTGAGTGAGAGAATTATTTTCAATGTCCCAGGAGAGCTAATAAAATTTTATCCTTTTCTGCTAGACTTGATGGGAAAGGACCTTCAAAAACATAGATCCTTTGCCGCCATGGCCCTAAGGTTTCTAAAATGGAGGTTTTTGGGTGACAATCTGGAGCACACTAGAAAAGAAGAAGAATTCCTGAACTTTTCTAGACTCAATGGTGTTCTACCATCCAAAACAGAAGCAGAGGATTCCCATGCGGAGTAGAGGAGGTGAGGTTGTGGATGAGGGACCGGTTGTGCTACTGGAAGAGGAAGGGGTCGACCTCCACAAAGGGGACATGGAAGAGGTCGTGCTCCAATGCCTCCTATCATGCCTCGAGGAGAGGATTAAATAGATATGTTTTAGCTAGTTTTTTTTTTTTTAGGCTTGTTACAGAGAACATAGTTGGCTCTTCGTTTGATTTTCTCTGTTTAATCGAAATCATCTAAATGAAACTATAACGATGTCTCAGACTTATAAATTTTGTTAAATATTTTATAATTTTCATCTGAAAAGGATAAATGTTTTGTAATCAGTAGCTAAACCTACTCTGAGTTTAGATAAATTCAGGGCTATGGATGTGGTTTTTTCCTTCTATGCATGCTCATGGACATAATTTTATATCCATAGTTTTTATGCCGTACTGGGTCATTGTAGAAATCTGTGGTTTCTTTTATAAATTTTCTTTAAAATCAATATATTATCCTGGCTCTGTCTATTATCGACCAAAAAAAAAAAAGATCTCAAAAATCTATATTGTCCATTCTCTTCTTTGGTTGCATTTCATCTTGATGATAGATATGGAGTATGATCTAACATGTATATGATAAAAAAGGGTAAGTGCACCAAGATGGTGAACAAAAAAGTGGCCACATGCAAAAAAAATAAAAATTTTCATAACCCATGTGTGTTATGGAAATTCAAAAACGTGCTAGGCTTGGTAATACCAAGCCTAGCCAAAAACAATTAAAAAAACAAAAAACTCCTCAAAACCCGTACGGGTTTTGAGGAACATTATATTTTATAATAAATAATCAAAAGTTCCTCAAAACCTGTACTGGTTTTGAGGAACATTATATTTTATAATAAAAAATCAAAAGTTCCTCAAAACCCGTACGGGTTTTGAGGAACATTATACTTTTTAGAAACCCGTGGGTTATGCAAAACTAGAAATTTTCGCCTTAGTTCTGCATAACCCATAGAGGTTATAGAACTAGGAACCAAATAGGAAGTGGGAGAGAGAGAGAGAGAGAGAGAGAGAGAGAGAGAGAGAGAGAGAGAGAGAGAGAGAGAGGGTAAGAGAGAGTAGGTGATAGGAAGAGAGGGAGAGAATAAGATAAGGAGAGGGGGAGGGAGAGAGAGTGGGAGAGAGAGAGAGGAGATTGGGAGAGAGGGAGAGGGAGGGCGAAGATGGGGAGAATAGGATAGAGAGAGAGAGAGAGAGAGAGATTAGGAAAAGGAGAGGGGGAGAGAGGGAGATTGGGAAAAGGAGAGGGGGAGAGTGAGAGAGATAGGGAGAGAGGGAGATTGAGAAATAGAGAGGGGGAGAGGAAGAGAGAGGGAGATTGGGAAAAGGAGAGGGGGTAAGAGAGAAAATAAGAGAGAGAGAGAGAGAGAGAGAGAGAGAGAGAGAGAGAGAGAGAGAGAGAGAGAGAGAGAGAGAGAGAAGGGGGAGAGGGTGAGAATAGTATAGGATAACGAGTGAGAGAGAGAGAGAGAGAGAGAGAGAGAGAGAGAGAGAGAGAGAGAGATAGAGAGAGAGAGAGAGCAAAGGAGGAGAGGGTGAGAGACATGAGGTAGAGAGAAGGAGAAGGAGAAAAGGGTGGGAGACTTGATAGATAGAGAAGTGTGAGGGGGAGAGAGATGATACAGAACTCAAGGAGGATAATTAATATGGTGATGGGGGAAGGAAGACAAGAGAGAGGAAAAGAAAGGAGACATGCATGTATACAAACATATATACATATATCTATATAAATATATGTATATATAACTATACATATACATATATACGTACATAAAAACATATTATATATGTATGTATGTACATATGTGTAGTAAATGCTAATTTTACAAGCATACATTATTATGTCTTCATAACCCATGCGAGTTTTGTGAAACACAAAATAATGGTTTTAGTTCTACATAACCTGTACGGGTTATGTAGAACTATGAATAGTACCTTTTGTTTTTCAAAACCCATGTCGGTTATGAAGAACTATGAATAGTACTTTTTGTTTTTCAAAACCCGTGTGGTTTTTGGCTTGGTAAGAGGGTTGGAAAATGACCCTAAGGCTTGCAAGCCCATTTTCCCCCCATTTTTGTCCCTTTACACATTTTTTCATCTTCCAACATGATTTCTCGACTTTGTCATCATCACGTTTATAAATGATCAAGTGGGTATATGTAAAATTTAAAAAATAAATTGAATAAATGATTTAATAATCAGATGATTACATTGAACGATATACACATGTATATCTAGAGGTTACAAGATGATGTTCTATAATTAGAACATAACGTTAAAGTAAAAGATTAAAGAGATAAAAGCTAAATTAAGCTTAAAAGCTAATTAACTAAAAAGAAAAAGCTAAATGCTAAATAAAGTTTAAAAGCTAATTAACTTAAAAGCTAAATGACCATTAAACAAGGAACTAAATATAGGTGACTAAAATATAATTAAATATTATAATACCCTCCCTTAATGATCATTCTATCTACTAACTACCCTACAGAAGACACTGCAAGTCTTTGGATCACAAATGAAAAGAACACTTTGCTATAGTGGAGACCTTCCTTGGATCTGAAAAGTGTTAATGACGAAGAATACCAAAAGCCATCCAAGCTAATGTAGCCTTCACACGCGAATTAGAGATCTGACACACACGAATTACTGAAGCCTAAAACAATAATTTTGAGGAAAAAAAACAGCAAACCCTTTTGCAAAAGAGTACTAACTCCAAAACTAACTGCAAGATACCACGGTTGCAGATGTTCGCCCTGGCAGGTGCGACCCAAACTGACTGCAACAAAGCACGATTTTTGAGGAAAAAACCATCAAACCCTGAAATGGGAACCCTTGAAAAGAGGATTTACAATTTTGAGGAGAAACTTGAAAAATCAAGAAATCTTAGGTTACAAATCATCGTTTTTGTGGAAAAAAATAGTAAAACCCAGATAACTAAAATCTTACGCAAATATTGCGGATTACAAATGAGATAATTTTTTAGGGAAAATTCTAAACCCTGCGAACAATTTTTGAGGAAAAAATCGTGAAAACCCTCCCATGATTTTTTGTGAAAAAAATCTAAAAACTGACAGACAATTTTTCAGGAAAAAATCGTGAAAACTCTGGGACCTGTAAGACGAGGTCTGGCCTAAATCAATCTGATCAAGGCAACGATATTCAGATATCATGAACATGCACTATTTCCAGGTGTTGTGACAGTTGTTGAACTTTTGTTTGAGTTCCAACATGATGTTAGTCAAAGATGCCATCACAAAAATGGAGGTTGAACGAGGTCAACCTAGTGAAAGCATGAGATAGAAGAATCTGATTCAAAAATTAGAATAGAAACAGCTGCACAAAAAATCTAAAACCCTGGAGGAGAATTCTGGCACAAATTCTAAGGTGCAAATTTCAAGGTTTGGAAGAAACCCAGAAATTAAAATTTTCTGCACACTTAAAATAGCATAAATGGTGCCAAAAAATAGCAAAAATCCCAACGTCCACAAAAATAGTAGAAATTGTGAACTGTTTTTAAATTCCAAGGCAAATTTGTTGGCACAAAAATTGAGGCACAGAAAATGAGGCACCCCAAAAAAATCTGAGACCAAACCAAAAAAGCTCTCAAAAAACCCACCAAGAATCTAAAAACATAATGCAAATCTGACGACTCAAAATTAGAGGCACGAAAAATAATGCACCTAGAAAAATCTGACGACGACCCAGTTGAGCTCTCAAAAAACCCACCAAGAATCTGCAACCAAAATTAATTTTTGACTTGAACAGAAGGGTCAAAACCCTAGTCGAAAATTGCAGAAACCCTAGGAAAATTTTCAACCTGCAAAAAAAAACTGCCCAGGAAGAGAAAAAAATCTGCTTAAAAAAAAAAGCAATTTTAAAAAAAATCTCTTCAATAAAAACTTCGAAAAATTTTAAAAACAAAATTTTTTGAAATTTTTAATTTCCATGCTCTGATACCATGAACATTGCCCTTGCCGACAACATCATACTCTTCACCTCCACCAAAGATCACTGAATCAGTGAAAGGCATGTACTTTGTAAACCAATCCCAATGATGTATGAAATGTCGAGAGGTGCCAGAGTCAATGTACCAGGCTAATGATTGAACATCATTAGAGGAGGTTTAGGCCATGAACGCATAGAAGGATTGGTTTAGAGAGTACATGCATTTCATTGATTCAGTGATCTTTGGTGGAGGTGAAGAGTATATTTTTGTCAGCAAAAATTCAAGTTTTAAGTTTGCAGAAAATAAAAAAATACCTCTGATTTTTGTTTTGTAAAAAAAACCAGAAAAATATCGACGTTTTTTTCCAAAAAAAAACATAGAAAAAATAGGGCAAAAACCCTAGGTCGGATGTACAACATAAACAACGCCCATGAACCAGAAACCCTCGAAACCCTCAAAAAACTTTCAAAAAAGCAAAATCATTAAAAAATCTAGAAAATATTCTAGAAAGAAGGCCATGAATTTTTATTAAAAAATTCGCCAAACTTTAAAGAATCCCATCGACCCGCTTTGATACCATGAAAAATAAATTGAATGAATTATTCAATAATCGGATGATTACATTGAACGATATACACACGTATATCTAGAGGTTACAAGACGATGTTCTATAATTAGAACATAATGTTAAAGTAAAAGATTAAAGAGCTAAAAGCTAAATTAAGCTTAAAAGTTAATTAACTAAAAAGAAAAAGCTAAATCCTAAATAAAGCTTAAAAGCTAATTAACTAAAAAGCTAAATGACCATTAAACAAGGAACTAAATATAGGTGACTAAAATATAATTAAATATTATAATAAAATTACCACCATAATCTCACACATCTTCTTAGTTTTCAGACCATATTAATTTTTCTATTTTTGGACAACATTAGCATAGTAAACTTTAATTTTTTTTACTAGTGCCTTGACAGTCCTCACAGACATATGTCTACCATTTTTTTAATATCTTTTGATATACTTGACCAAATTCAAAATAAATTACATATTGTTGTTCTACACTAGATTCTATACACTTTAAAAAAAAGAAGTTTGCATTTTCGATTATTTTGATGCAAGTTATGCCATGAACAGGTACCAAATTTTTAGGATGCGGTCACTTCAAAAAATCATTAAAAAAAATACTCAACGAAAAATTACAAAAAAATACACAATATCTAGATCTCACTCTTATCTATCATCCTACCAAAGGGTTTTGGAAAATAGTAAATCTAACTATATATTTTGTGCAGCGCACGAAAACAACTATGTTATATTTTTTTGAAAAAATTAGGAACAGTTTTTCGTGCGTGAAAGATTTGACCCTCTTGATCTTGTCAAATTTTTTAAAAAATTAGTAGTTTAGAAACTGGATTCAAAGCACTACAATTCTTATTCTTTTCTCAACTTCTATTTTTTAGTGCATGACCTTCAAATATCTCTTTGAAGTTTAGGTTTACCTATTTTCAGAAAAAAAAAGTGGCCACCTATACCCCCCTTTTTGTTCACCATCTTGGTGCACTAACCCAAAAAAATTGACATAATCAATTTCAAAAATATTGCCAAGCAGAAAAGACTATAAATAAACCTTACAAACATCTGCGAGGAGAAAACCACCATAACCTTAGAGCAATAAATCACAATTAGAAACTCAAGCAAACAATTTCAGAGGAAATAAATATGTGTATGTGTATAACATATGAAGGATCAAATAGAAGGCAAGGAGTCCCCAACCGAAATTCAATCCTCATCCACAATCCTGGACCTCATGAAGTCCATCTTTAGGCTAGACTATTTAACTTCCTATACATATGATGAAAAGTAAGATTGTTGAAATCCTCCCCAAAATCTTTAGTTGATCATAAATCATATCTAGAAACCACCTTTTCATTTTATAAATTCCATGCATCTAATTAATGATAGCCAAGGAATATTTAAATACCTGCAAATTCTAGACATTGTTATTGACAACACACTTCGGAAGCAATTTTAATGTCATTTATTCACCATAATTATTGGAGCCAGCTCCTAGCTCAGATTTCATCTTTATATAATGAGAGTTATAGAGAAATAGGATGCCTCCAACTTTGTCGAGTGCAAAATTCCCTTGACTAACAACCATAAAAAAAACCCATGCACCAAATTTGTCAATGAAGGTTCAACGAGATGTCTTATAGATTTATTTTTGTGAGAAATTTTGAGGCCTTCAAAAGCTGCATACACCTAAAGAGAACTATGGAATGTAGGAATATCTTGATCTTTGAATATGACAGAGTACCTAAGAATGCCAGACTCCCATTTAACCAACAATGACAGAATCCTAAAGGAAGTCAACTCTTTTTTATCAAACCAGGTTTTGAGGCTACTTTCAAAAGTATTTTGAGCAAGACCTCTCTGAAACCAAGAATATTTTCAATCTCAACCCAAATAATTATAGGATATGGGCAATGGACCAACAAATGATGAATAGTTTCACCATCCTATTTTCTAAGGACACATCTTGCTAGATCATTCCAATTTCTCCTTATTGTATGAGCTCATGTTTTTCAGAGTGATTTTCACCACCTAATAGGATTTCCCTGATGAGTAGCAAATAAAACTTTAGATGCCAGTTTAGCTATATATTCTCCCATAATAGGATTTTTGATCCAAACTAGTTCAACCTCCTCTTTAATGTGTACACCCCTGTGAATTAAAGTCCCCACAACCACTTCTTACTGAACACCTCTTTCACCTTCCAATCCCAACACAAAATCACTCTTCCAACCTTGTTGTCACCTATTAGTAATGGTAGGATGGATGATCCGAGCCAAAGTGTGTATTCCTTAAAGACAATGAGGTCTTTGGACTTCATCTCTTAGATGCATACATCATTTAGTATCATGTCTAGGAGTATGATGATATTGACAAAAGGTTTTTGGGTTAGACAAAGAGGTAAAGTTTTGAAGATATCAATGGGATGGATGAGGGCAATTTAAGCAAGTTGTTTAACAATTGAAGCATAATGGAATGTAAGGATTCAAAAAGTTGTGTAAATTGACAATTATTTGGTCTAACAGAAAAGTGAGCTACAATTTATATCTCTCAATGTGAGGGAGGGGTCACACCTCTTCTTCATGTATGCCCTTTTGGAAAGAGACACACCCTTTCCATCATTAGCACCCTTTGAAAGAGTGCAACTCTTCATTATATCCGCCATTTGAAAGGGACACAACCTTTCAAGATCAGATTTGCACTTCTCATTTAAATCAGATATGCACTTCTTATTTAAATTAGATCCGCACTTCTGATTTCCAAATTATCCCCCCTCAAATGAGGTTCTCTTCTCCCTTTTATATCCCATGTTTGAGGGAGTCACAACTTTTCCTTCCATGTCTTTTGACCCTTCATTAACTTAATTAAATTTTTACTTATATTTAGTTATATTCTTTTATATTTTAATTTTTAATATTTTTTTAATTTTTAATTTTATTATTATTATTTATTATTAAATTCTACTAGAGAGTGAGAATATTACACAAAGTTTGACAAGTATAGAGGAAAAGGAGATCCCAAGGCACCAATTAGAGAATTCTTTATGGCTTGCATAGAGGTGGCAAAACAAGATTCCTACTTGATGAGATTATTTCAACAAAGTTTATGGGACAAGCCATGGAATGGGTTTCACATCTTTTGTTTGGGATCAAGTCATGGGGTGAATTGTCTGATGGTATGATGAAAGAATAAGTATCTGATAGAATACTGAGAGCGGGAGGGGGGGTGAATCAGTATACTGAAAGACTGATACAAACTTCCCAATCTCAAATTCAGACTCACAAAGTAGACTTTCACTGTCAAGATCAATACTCAACATCAACCAGTTAACTGTTATAACAAATTAACAGTAAACAAATTCAATCTTGTAAACATCAAAATGCTTAATCATATCTCAAAATATTCATTCTCTCAATGCTTCCAGTTACCATGCCTTATCAGAATAGTTAAGTAGTCAATCAAATCAACAAATAAGATCATAACCACAAAAAAAATCACTACTTGACACAAATGTTTATATGTGGAAAACCCAAATATGTAAAAACCACGGTGAGATTGAGTTTTTATCATTTATAGAAAAAAAGTTATGCATTTCAGGAGGCACATCACTCTTTAAAAATGTAGTTTGTTGTAAAAAACTACTTTTCGAGGGAGATGGAAAATTTAAAAAAATATCCTTCAAAAAAATTTGAAAAAAATGTATATAGAATCTACAAACAAAATGCTATAAATCACTAATTTACATCATCTTCAAATTTTTAATAGTTTAAAAGTTATAGTTCTCGAAAGTTGAAGATTATTTTAAAAATGTACATCTCAGTGGCAAAAAAGTAGTCCTCCACCTCTTCGATCCAATCGATCAAATCCTTTCGGTTCAGCGTTCCGAAAAATTTAGAAACCTCAAATATATGCACTTTATTTGCTTGCACCACTGCTTTTAGGAATCTTTCCTCTCTCATCTTCTGGTCCTTCAACTTACTCAAGCTCTTCATTGGCTTCCTCACACTCATCCTCAGAGTCAGGGTTTCTTTGCAAACCAGCCAAATCATTTTGGATCTCATTCCTCACTTCATTCTTGAAGTCTTCCATCATCTTCTCTACCCTCTAGGGGTTTTTTCTCCTTGGTGACATCTCTTCTTCCACTCTGGCAAACTGCCTCAACTTGGTGATCTGACTACCAGTTTCAATTGCCTCCCCTCAGCGATCTATTGAACACACACGCAACTTGCCTCTAATCGGTGATCTGTCCACCTCAAGGAATACCTCGATGTTCACAAATGATTCTCCCACCAGTCATTCCATAACGAACTCTGATACCAATTGATGCAACCATAACTAATAAAAACCCTCAGAAGAGTCAACCGACTTATGCAGCGAGAGAGACACAATGGAAACAACAAGAAAACATAACAAATTCATATAAACAGATTATATTCAAGCCATAGAACTTCCGACAATCATCTGGTAATCATCAGATTATCATCAAAAAACATTCGATAATTAACCAATTACATGTAGGCTTCAAGCCAGAAACAACCCAACCAGGACTCTAAAAATCAACCATATCACAACATGCAAATCTCAATACTTATTCAAAGTTCTACTTCCTCTGCCATTACAAATGATTACATAACATCATATTTATACCCACCGGAACATATTTGAGTCAACCTCAAAAGATTACATTCACCAAAGTAGGAAAATGAAGCGCGTAATTAGGTCTGCTTTAAGATTTAAGAAATCTTTCTGAAAAATAATGACCAAGTGATGTGGTTCAGCAGGAAGGTCAACCACATGCCAGAGAACATCGAACAAGACCCAACATGGATCCATATGCCAAGAATTGTGCCGGTAATAAAGGAAAACCAACCGGTAAGCACAAGAACTATCCTGAGAACCCAAAAAAAACTAACCAGAAGCGATAACTAGCCAAAAATGAACCCAAATGACCAAGAAATCTGGATTCAACCACATGAAACCACCAGGAAACTGCAAACAAGATCTACCATGAAGAACAAGCAACTACCGACACATACCGGTAAGAATACTGAAACTACACAAGGAACTAAACAAGAACAAAACTGAAGGAAATGTTTTTGGTTGATGCAAGATTGCTCATCGACTAGGGATGCTCCTGCATCAGTTAGTCTATTTAGGATTTGTGATATATAAGGATGGTTTGAAGATGGACCCTGAGAAAGTGAAAGCTATTGTTGAGTGGCCTATACCAGAAAGAATTGGGGAGGTAAGATCATTTCATGGATTGGCTAGTTTTCACCAGAAGTTTATAAGAAATTTCAGTTCAATTTGTAACCCTATGACTGAGACCATGAGAGGAGACTAGAAGGAATTCAAGTGGACCACTGGAGCAAAAAAAAAAATTGAATTGTTGAAGCAAAAAGTGACTGAGCAACCTGTGTTAGCTTTACTAGATTTCGATAAAGTATTTCAAGTGGATTGTGATGCAAGTGGAACAACAATAGGAGTAGTCTTGAGTTAAGAAGGGAGAGCAATAGCCTATTTCAGTGACAAATTGAATGATGCCCAGAAGAGATATTTAGTGTATGATCAGGAATTTTATGCCATAATTAAAGCCTTGAAGAAATGGAGGCACTACTTGTTGCCTAAGGAGTTTGTGTTGTATACAGATCATCAAGCTTTGAAGTATTTGAACAGTCATAGTAAGTTGAATCAAAGGCATATGAGTTGGGTAGAATTCTTGCAAAGTTACACCTTTTTGTTAAAGCATAGAAGTGGAATATCTAACAAAGTTGTTGATGCATTGAGTAGGAGAAGGAATTTGCTAACAGAGATGAGAGTGATAGTATTAAGTTTTGAAGATTTGAAGACCTTCTATGATGAAGACCTGGATTTTGCAGAACCTTGGAAAGCATGTAGAGAATTGATTATGGTTGATGGGAGCAAATGGTTGGATTGTTTCATCCAGGATGGGATGTTATTCAGGGGAGTTCAGGTGTGCATACCTAAGAGTTCCATGAGAGAGAACCTGATAAAAGAGAAACACAGTGGAGGACTAGCTGGACATTTTGGCATTGACAAATTAGTTGCATTGGTGAGTGAGCAGTACTTTTGGCCTCAGATTCATAAGGATGTTAAGAGATATGTGCAGAGTTGTAGAGTTTGTCAAGTTGCAAAGGGTAGTAGTCAGAATGTGGGACTGTATAAACCTTTGACAGTATCGATAAGACCTTGGGAGGATATAAGTATGAATTTTGTACTTGGATTGCCTAAGACACCGAGAGGGAATGATTATATATTTGTGGTAGTGGATAGATTTTTGAATATGGCTCATTTCATACTTGTAAGAAGACATCAGATGCATTGCATGTAGCAGACCTATTTTTCAAAGAAGTGGTGAAATTACATGGATCACCTAAGAGCATAGTTTCAGATAGAGACACTAAGTTTGTTGGCTATTTTTGGAGAACACTTTGGAAGAAGGTGAAGACAAATTTGAAGTTCAGTTCTACTTTTCATCCATAGACTGATGGATAGAAAAAAGTTGTTAACTGAAGTTTGGGAAATTTGTTGAGATGTTTAGTGGGAGATAAAACCGAAAGTTGCGATTTGATCCTTGCACAAGCAGAGTTTTCCTACAAAAGTTCAGTGAATCACAGTACTAGAAAACACCTTTTGAGATTGTTAGCGGAGTACACCCTAGAGGAATATCAGAATTGAGACATTAGCAGTGAAGACCGGAAGAGTTCAAAAGTAGAAGATTTTGCAGATCACATGGCAGCATTGCATATTCAGTTTAAACAACATTTGGAAGACATGAACAACAAATATAAGGAGAAGGCAACTGAGAAGAGGAGACATAAGGAATTTGAAGTTGGTGATGTAGTGATGGTATATATGAGAAAAGAGAGATTCTTGGTTGGAACTTATAATAAGTTGCAGATGAAGAATTTTGGACCCTGTAATATTTTGAGGAAGTTCAGTTCTGGAAATGCATATGAAGTGGAGCTACCGGATAGTCTAGGTATTTCACCTATATTCAACATTGCAGATCTTCATGAGCACCATGAACTAGAATTCAGTGAGGGAATTGTTGCAGACTTGGAGGAACAATTGCCCCAGAAGGAACCAGATCAGATTGAAGAGATTTTGGACTGTAGGATTGGGCGTAGTACTCGAAATAGACAGTATAAGGAATATCTTGTGAAGTGGAAGGGTAGACTAGTTGAAGATTCAAGTTGTATTTCTCAAGCAGACGTAGACCGCCTTGGTTTCCCTATGATCCCAACAAAGTGAGAGGCTCACTTTTTCATTAACCCCGGATGTCTGATGCAGGAGCATCCCCGGTTCACAACAATCTTGCATCGAACAAAAACATTTTCCTTTGTGTTTTGTTTTTTGTTTGCAATTTCATTTTCCCTTTCTGTGTGTCCTGGTTTTGGCTCACCAGATCTTGTGGAGTTGGATTCTACTTGAAGACTTGATCATCTTTCTTTCTTTCAGATCATGTTGCATTTGGATCACTTTCTGACAAGTTATCGCTACCAGTTTCCATGAAAGTTTCTTATTACCGGTTGTTCCTTAGTTACTTGTTGCCTAAGACCTATTCTGGTGATCTATCAGAACCCATTCTGAAGCTTGCGGATCCTTGGATGTTGATTTCAATGTTCCTTGGTGTGTGGTTGATCTTTTCCCACGATCTACGTTTCATCATTTCGATTTCTAGAGGAATCTCTTGGCAGAGTCCGACCTTGTTATTTTCATGTTAGGTCTTGTTCTTTAGAATGTAACGAAGAGAGAATCAAGTAGCTAGACTGTGCATAGAAGATAGATCTTCCTAATCAATGCCTCAGTTGTGACCTACTCTACCAGGCTTGTGAGTCGGTATGTTGTAACCCGATTGTTACCATTTTGTTGTGACAAGATTTCATACGATAAAATTATCTGTTCTTCGTTGCCTCCATCATATCTTTTTGTTTCCATTGTGTTTACTCTTGGTGACTGGTACAGATTGATCTCTTTGAGGTCCCTCCTCACCGATGATTGCTTCAAAATATCATGTGCTAAAGTTGTAGATATTAGCATAAACTAAAGCTCTAATGGAAGCTATTGATAAATTTCATATGCTTGGTCCTTGAAATTGTTAACAAATCAAGAATCATGGTCACCACTAGTGATAATTCCTTATCCCGAAAACCACATTTGTACAAAAAGGAAAGTACACTTATAAGAGTGGAATCAAGGCTCAAGTTTTAAAAAAAAAATCAATGAAATTAGTAGGGTGTATCCTTTTCCTTGAATGCTAATTCCCCTACACAATATTGGGAAATATGGATTATTTTTAAAGCATACACACATCACAAAAGATTAATATACTTCAATAAATAGAAATAATTTTCTTTTTCTTTTTCTTTTTTTTGCTTTCTGTAAGTAGGGCTCTTAAGCAATATTTGAATCAAGATAAAAAGAAAAGCTAAATAAAGAGGACAAAATATTATTGGTATGTGAAACTTTCTATGTTGAAATATTTAACACTTGAAGAAGTGACACTAATATGGATGTATGCATGATCACAAAGGATGAAATAGAATATCTGTGCAATTATCAATTTCTAGATCTATAGACATATGCTAGTTAAAGATTTTATTCACTTGCTAAATTGTATATTAAGGTTTATGGAACTAGAAAACCATTTCAATTTATAATAACTACCTTCAAATGTCAGATTCTTAGTTTACACAAGCAAAAGAAATGATATTGCTTTATTTAATAAATTCTTGAAATTATAAAGTTTTTAATAGATTTTCTATATATATATATATATATATTGAAGGATCGACTAATTTTCTAAATAGGCAAAATATATGAACAAACATACCTCTACATAATAAATGTGTCTCGATATAATAGATATTTAAAATAATGATGAAATAGAGTTTATATTTCTTAAGAAATCAACTAAAAATTATAATTAAAAGTGATAAAAGGAGATTAAATGAAATAATCTTAAATTTAAAAACAATAATATCTTTTAGAATTAGTATTACTAAAGAGAAAACTCTGCTAATGCTTTTATCGCCTCATTCATTTGTAAACATAGTAAATATTTATTTTGTTTAAATGTAGTTTTTAATAAAGATAACAAGTAATTCTTTTGTTTAAAATTGTTAATTGACCATTCAACCATGCAATTTTTAAAAATAGTCTTATGTATGTATTAAAAATGATTTTACTTGAGGTTGGTGAGATACATTAAAAAGTAGCTTTATGTAAGGTTGGTGAAATATATTAAAAAATAGTTCTATTTACTTGGCCTTAAAGTCAAGAAGACCAATCTCAAGTCTATTATCAATTAATACTTTTGACCCAAAACTATAGTTGGTGTGGTAACAAAGAGGGGATCTCATCTTCAATAGAAATGTTCAACAAGAACACCCTTTCTACTTAAATTTGGTCTTAAAGTCAAGAAGATCAATCTCAATTCTCTCATCAATATTTTTTTTCTATATATGAGGTAAATACTTTTGACCTAAATCTACAATTTGATGATGTAACAATTATCAATATTTTTTTAGGAAAAAGGTGAATACTTTTGACCTTAAACTACAATTTGGTGAGATAACAAATGAGGGATCTCATCTGCTATAGAAACATTCAACAAAAAAATGAGGGATCTCATCTGCTATAGAAACATTCAACAAAAAAATGAGGGATCTCATCGGCAATAGAAACATTCAACAACGACATGTGAGCAAAACTTGAATATCGATGAAAAGAAATCAATACCACAAATAAACCATCATATTATTGCCAATATTGACAATTCTCTTATCAACTTACTCAAATATAAATAATTATTATAAAAAACAAAATTATCCTTGAGCGTTAAACATTAAATAATTGTACTTAAGAAGTCCATGCCCAGTTGGAATGCAAGGTCTTATGCTGACGTGAGAAATACCTTCCAGCTTAATAAATACAGTCGAATGTATATCCAGAGTGTTGGATAGACAATACCCATTTCCTTTTGTGTACATAAGCCATACCTCTGTAGTACAGGCAATCATTGAGCTTTGTTGAAGGGCTAGTTAATATTCTAGTCTTGTTACAGACATGAAGCAGCAAGGAACAGTTTGTGTAACAGGCGCTGGAGGATTCATTGGCTCCTGGCTTGTAAAGATGTTGTTGACCAAGGGCTATACTGTTAGAGGAGCAGTCCGTAATCCTGGTAGGTATTTACTATTACATGGAAGACATGGTAATTCATATTCATATTCATTCAATTATAGTAATCATGTTTGTGTTTCATGGGTTTTCAACAAAATCAGATGATGGAAAGTATGAGCATCTGAGAGCCCTGGAAGGAGGCAAAGAAAGGCTTCACCTTGTCAAAGCTGATATTCTTGATTATCACAGCTTGATTGAAGTTATTAAAGGATGTGATGGTGTGTTTCACTTGGCATGCCTTCTTACAGATGACCCAGTAAGTTATAGTTTTAAAATGGTGATTATATGTTGTTTATATTTTTACGATAGATGTGGTAGAATTAATCTAGTTTTTGAGTGTGGAATCCACTTCTACCATAAAGAAAGTAAAATACATATTAGAATTTAAGCTCTTCTGATGATTTATATAAGAAAACCCATTTTATATAAAAAAATTATAGTAGAATGGATTGATTGTCATACACCAACTGTTTAAAACCCTCCCTTTAACATGAACATAATCTTATTATAATTAATAACATTATATTTTCAAAATCTGTTATACTGATAATTATTATTTCTGACAGTTCCTGTAGATCAACGTTTGATCAATTATAATTCTTCAATTCTTTTTCCTTTTCCAAAGCAGAGGGTATACTTACAGTAATGGTGGTGATGGTGCAGGAACAAGTTATAGAGCCAACAGTAAAAGGAACGGCCAATGTGTTGGAAGCCTGTGCAGAATGTGGAGTAAAGCGCATAGTATTGACTTCTTCAATTGGTGCAGTTTACATGGACCCAAAAAGAGATCCCCACCATGTCCTGGATGAAACTTGCTGGAGTGATTTAGATTATTGCATTCAAACCAAAGTATGACCAAGGAGGGCTGCAAATATTACTGAGACATTTTAATAAAGAATTTTTTTAGTGGTTATAAATTTGATTTTTTTAAAAGTATAGGGAGCAATCTAAGCTTTAATATAGAATAATTAGCCTAAATATCATCCTTCTTTATAACGAGATTTCTCTGAATTTTCAAGGCACTTTCCTAAATATACTTCAATTAACAGATTAACCTTATTTGATGTTACAGAACTGGTACTGCTATGCCAAAACTGTTGCAGAGAAAGCTGCATGGAAGGCAGCCCAAGAGAGGAATTTGGATATGGTGGTGATAAACCCATGTTTAGTTTTGGGTCCATTGTTGCAGTCTTCCATCAATGCCAGCACTGCTCATATTATGAAATACTTGACTGGTAAATTGCTCACATTCAATACATTCTTCTTGGAAGAATGGTTTAATTATAAAAAGTTCTAAAATTGAAGCTCATAACTTCTTTTTTCCAATCAATCTGCAGGTTCTGCAAAAACATATGCAAACCTAACTCAAGCATATGTGGACGTGAGAGATGTTGCAGAGGCTCATATATTGGTGTATGAGACACCATCAGCCTGTGGGCGTTATCTGTGTGCAGAAAGCAATATGCACAGAGCTCAACTGGTCCAAATGTTGTCTGAATTGTTTCCACACTACCCAGCTCCTACAAAGTCAGTAAGCTTTTTGTTTATCAATCGAAAGGATTAATTATGTTAGAATAATTTGCCCATTTCAAAAAAAAAAAAAATCATAATCTTTCTATCTATCCCTGCAGGTGTTCAGACGAAAAAAATCCAATGATAGAGCCGTACAAATTCTCTACTCAGAAGCTCAGAGAACTGGGTCTTTCATTTACGCCTATAAAGAAGTGCCTGATTGACACAGTAGTGAGCTTACAGGACAAGGGATTTCTTCCCTAAAAACACTGGGGCCAGAAAATGTTCTATCTTTTAGACTTTACAGGTTTAAACTGCTGTATAATTGTTTATGGAATATCCTTTTATCTTTCAAATGAATAATGAATAAGTTATTTGTCAACGAGTTTTAGTCAGAAACTATGCACTTTGATGTTGATATCTAATTATTTGTTTGAAAGGAGAAAATTCCTTACCAACTTCATTAGTAACAATGAAAAAACTTAGGTCTGTTCCAAAAGAGTGAAGGCCCACTGAATAGTCTATTTAAACATCATTTCAAGACAAACTAAATCAATGTTAATCTTGCTAATTTAGGTAGCATTACGGAAAATTGAATCTATAATCATCATGAAAGCAGGCTTTTGGTTGACAAAACGGATCTTAAAGACCAACTTGTATGTAATCTATTATTGAAAGAGTCATTGTTGAAGTTTGTATAGAATCATCATTGGAAAAGTAACTGCATGAATTTGTTGACTTATGTTCCTGTTTTAAGTGATATTTTTGAATTGTTTATCCATTACAAATATCTTGTTCATACGTACATCAATATGAGAGTAATGCAAGCTTCTTATGAACAAACACACTACAAATCAGCTATGATCAACTAGATTAAATCAAATGCTACCATGTTCATTATTTAACCATCTAAAAGTATAAAATTAAACATAAGAGTTTAATTAAAATCTTATGGATGATATTAAATTTTCATTTAAAAATAGAAGGGGTTTATATGGATAGTCTTTATTTTCATATACTCTTTTTTGTTTTTTTTCAAATTTCTCACACTTGTAATTGAAAGAACAAAAATAACATATTATTATTTAAATAATATAAAAAAGGTATTATTATTTCTAAATAAGATATAAATGAAAGATAAATCGGAAATTTCAATTAAAATTGTCAAATTAATAAATTGCATGTAAGTTGGGAATAGAAACATAGATATTCAAATGACTATCGAAATGAAAATAGACAACATAACATTGTTCTTATTTTTAATTTATTTTGGGAGTGAAAATAATTAGTAGAAGAGCAAAAATAGTTTATTGATGAATTTAAGAGTTTTCAAAGATATTTGATAAATTGGCTGGCAACTACTTGTGTTATGGGGTGCATACATCCTATGAAGAATGTTGGGGGCTGCATATGTTCTATGTGGTACACTTCTTTAGGTTTCAAGATCACCTAAAACATCTAGTGAACCTTTGTTTACAAGGTTCCAACCTTATTCTAAATTACCAAGTGTAAGCTATGAAGATTGGAAAGACGAGTTAGTATTATTTGGGAGGCTACCTAGGTCAATTCCCCTTGTGGGTAACTCCAACTCAATCCACAATAAGAACTAAATGAAATATACACTTTATGTATTCAAACCTAGTGGTCGTGACAATAGTGTGTGCAAATAAGTGGTAAAATAAAACCCCAAGGGGGAAAACTGAAGCAGTCACTGGTGAGGAAGGACCTCAAAGAGATTAATTCCGGACCGGTCAGGAAGAGTAAACACAACAGAAACACAAAGATATGATGGAGGAAATGCATAACAGATTATTTTATTGCATTAAATTTGATTACATCCAACAGGTAACAACCGGGTTACAACATACCGGCTAATAGGCCTGGTAGAATAGGTCACAACCGAGACCTTGAATCTTATGATCTATCTTCTACGCATAGTCTACCTACTTGTTTCTCTTATTGATTACATTCTAATGCATAATTATATATATATATATATATATATATATATATATATATATATATATATATATATATATATATATATATATATATATATATATATATATATATATATATATATATATATATATATATATATATATATATATATATATATATATATATATATATATATCCAAAGGATCCAGTTGGCCCAAAAGGGATCAAAACCCAAAGAACAAGACCTGACATGTAAAATAACAAGGTTAGCCTCCGCCAAGAGATTCCTCCGGAAAATCTAAAGGATGAAACATAGATCGCAGGAAAAGGTCGGCCACACACCAAGGAACATCAAAATTAATGCCTAAGGCTCTGCAAGCTTCGAAAGGGGTTCTGGTAGATCACCAGAATAGGTCCAGGCAACCAATAACAAAGGAACAACCGGTAACAGGAAAATGTCATGGAAACGAGTAGCGATATCTTGCCAAAAAATGATCCAAATGCGATGCAGTCTAGAAGCAAGAAAGATGATCAAGTCTTCAATTAGAAATCAACTCCATAGGATCCGGTGAGCCAAAATCGGGACACAGAGAAAGGAAAATTGAAACTGCAAACAGAAAACACAATAGAAAGGAAAATGTTTTTAGTTGATGCAAGATTGCTATGAACCGGGGATGCTCCTGCATCAGACATTTGGGGTTATTAAAAAAGTGAGCCTCTCACTTTTTCGGGGTCAGAGGGAAACCAAGGCGGTCTACCTCTGCCTCAGAATTCCAAGGTGAATCTTCAACTGGTATGTCCTTCCACTTCACAAGATATTCCTTATACTCACTACTCCGGGTACTACGCCCAATCCTACTGTCCAAAATCTCTTCAATATGATCTGGTTTCTTCTAGGGCAATTGTTTCTCTAAGTCTGCAACATTGTTCTCACTGAATTATGGTTCACTATACTCATGAAGATCTGCAATGTTGAATATAGGTGAAATACTTAGACTATCTGGTAACTCCACTTCATATGCATTTCTAGAACTGAACTTCCTCAAAATCTAGCAAGGTCCAAACTTCTTCATCTACAATTTCTTATAAGTTTCAAATGGGAATATTTCTTTTCTCAGATATACCATCACTCCATCACCAACTTCAAATTCCTTATGTCTCCTCTTCTCATCTGCATTCTCCTTATACTTGTTGTTCATGTCTTTCAAATGTTGCTTAACCTAAATATGCAATGATGCCATGTGATCTGCAAAGTCTTCTGCTTCTGAACTTCACTGGTCTTCACCGCCAATGTCTCTCAATTCTGATATACCTCTAGGATGCACTCCGGTAACAATCTCAAAAGGTGTCCTTCTGGTACTTCTATTCACTGAATTGTTGTAGGAAAACTCTTCTTGTGCAAGGATTAAATCCCAACTTCTGGTTTTATCTCCCACTAAACATCTCAACAAATTTCCCAAACTCCGCTTAACAACTTTTGTTTGTCCATCAGCCTATGGATGAAAAGTAGAACTGAACTTCAAATTTGTCTTCATCTTATTCCAACTCCAAAAATAGCCAACAAACTTAGTGTCTCTATTTGAAGCTATGCTCTTAGGTAATCCATGCATTCTCACCACTTCCTTGGAAAATAGGTTTTCTACAGGCAATGCCTCTGATGTCTTCTTACAAGGTATGAAATGAGCGATCTTTGAGAATCTATCCACTACCACAAATATAGAATCATTCCCTCTCATTTTCTTAGGCAATCCAAATACAAAATCCATTCTTATATCCTCCCAAGGTCTTACCGGTACTATCAAAGGTTTATACATTCCCACATTATGACTACTACCTTTTGCAACCTGACAAACTCTACAACTTTGCACATATCTCTTAACATCCTTATGAATCTAGGGCCAAAAGTACTACTCACTCACCAATGCTATTGTTTTGTCAATGCCAAAATGTTTAGCTAATCCTCCACTGTGTTTCTCCTTTATCAGATTTTCTCTCATAGAACTCTTAGGTATGCACAACTGAACTCCTCTAAATAACATCCATTCTGAATGAAATAATCCAAGCATTTTCTTCTATCCATCATAACCGGTTCTCTATATGCTTTCCAAGGTTCTGCAAAATCCGGGTCTTCATCATACAAGGTCTTCAAATCTTCAAATCTTAATATTGTCACTCTCATCTCTGTCAGCATATTCCTTCTCCTACTCAACACATCAGCAACTTTGTTAGATTTCCCACTTCTATGCTTTAACACAAAGGTGTAACTCTACAAGAATTCTACCCATCTCATATGTCTTTGATTCAACTTACTATGATTGTTCAAATACTGCAAAGCTTGATGATCTGTATACAACACAAACTCCTTAGGAAACAAGTAATGTCTACACTTCTTCAAGGCTTGAACTATGGCATAAAACTCTTGATCATACACTGAATATCTCCTTCGGGCATCATTCAATTTCTCACTAAAATAAGCTACTTCTCTCCCTTCTCGACTCAAGACTGCTCCTATTGTTGTTCCACTTGCATCACAATCCACTTGAAATACTTTATTGAAATCCGGTAAAGCTAACACAGGTTGTTCAGTCACTTTCTGATTTAATAGTTCAAAACTTTTGTTTGCTCTGGTGGTCTGCTTGAATTCCTTCCGATCTCCTCTCATGATCTTAGTCATGTGGTTACAAACTGAACTAATTTTTTTGATAAACTTTTGGTAAAAACTAGCCAATCCATGAAATGATCTCACCTCTCCAATTTTTTCTAGTGTAGGCCATTCAACAATTTCTTTCACTTTCTCAGGGTCCATCTTCAAACCATCCTCAGATATCATAAATCACAAATATACTAGCTCATCCTTCATGAAAGTACACTTCTTGATATTCATCAACAACTTCTCTTCTCTCAACCTCTGCAAAACTTGTCTCAACTGCAACAAATACTCCTCTCGTCTTACTGAAAAATTAGAATGTCATCCAAACATACAATAACAAACTTACCCAAGAATTTCTTCAATACCTCATTCATCAGCCTCAAGAAAGTACTCGGTGCATTGGTCAATCCAAAATTCATCACCAACCATTCATATAGTCCTTAATTTGTCTTAAATGTTCTCTTCCACTCATCACCTTCTCTAATCCTGATCTGATGATATCCACTCTTCAAATCTATCTTTGTACTAAAATAGTCCATTATGTCATCCATCCTAGGCAAAGGAAATTGATATTTCACTATGATCTTGTTTATTGTTCTTGAATTGGCACACATTCTCCATTCTCCATTCTTCTTAGGTGCTAATATTGTTTGTACTACACAAGGACTCAGAATCTCCCTGATCAAACCTTGCTTCAACAAAACTTGTACTTATCTATTCAGTTCTTCATTCTCTGTCGGTGTCAACTGGTGTGCAAATTTGTTAGGCAAACTAGCTTCGAGAACCAATTCCATGCAATGACTAATACTTCACACAGGTGGAAATCCATTAGGTACATTATCTGAAATGATGTCCTTATATTCTGTCAGCAAATCTCTTATCTCTTTTGGGTGTTCTCCTTCCGATTTCGGTTTCTCAGTCTTCTTAGGAATTAAGGCAAATAATACATTATCATGTCTTAGTCCATCCATGAATTTTCTTCCATCTACCAAATAGATTATAGCATTCGTATAAAATTCATTCTTCAAAGGTTCCTCCAAAGGCAACAAGGTTTGCTTCATCCCAATGGCCACAATAGTGTATGTATGTTGGCATATGATGAAGCGGTGATAATGTATATTGTCATTGATGTCAATAAGTGCTCAAGCAGGTGAGCTGGTATGCACTGGTATGAAGATCGGAAGTGGTTATGGTCAACCAGATGAGTGGACCAGTGTCAGGGTTCACTAAGTGTGACTATCGGTTGGTAGTCTCAGTTTAGCTCTAGGGTTTCTGGTTTGTCTTGTGCGGTGCAACCGATGATGTTTTTTGATGAGTTAGTTAAGAACAAGGATAAGGATCAAGATGCCACGTCAGTTGTGTGCACTGTTAGGATCAATGATATTCCCAAAGATATTAAGATGGGGGGGTGAATCAGTATCTAACCGGTTGACATAATATTTAACCTTATTAAGTATTTTGCATTCCAAAACAGTGTACCGGTAAATAAGAATTAATGCAGTAAACAGGAACAATAAAGACAACATAGAAAACAAACCATAACACAAGATGTTTAACAAGGAAACCTGAAGTGGGAAAAACCTCGGTGGGTTTTGTAACCCAAAATATTCACTCACTGGCCAATGAATAAACATTACTTACAATGAGGGGCCTGCACATGCAGGAAGGCCAACTGCCTAGAGCTCACTGCTCAATCTACAAAATAGAAGTCTTACTGACTTACAAAATGGATTATGAAAATCCAATACAATGTACTGCTTCAAATCAACATCAACTATGCTAGGTTCAGTACCGGTTTAAGCTCATACTATAACCATAAACCTTATACAAAATATGTCCTATGCATTTGCATATATCTTCCTTATTATTCACTTATTCCTATCTCATCTCCTTGTCTTCTATATTAAAATGATTTACAAGATCTCATACATATATGAGTCTATTACAATATGCCATGTCGGCTTTACAAAAAGATATTTACAATTAAATACAATAAACAAAAGTTTATTTTTGTCGGTTGGGGTGTCGGTATGCATTGTAGCCACTGTCGGTGAAGTGTCTGCCGGTGTCAGTGCCTGTCTCTGGTTTACCAGATGAATGTCGAGTGGTTGCCAGAAGGTTGCTAGTAGGTTACCATCAATGACAACACCATCATTTCTCACTAGAGTGTAGAATGACAACAATCTCCCCCTTTGGCATTGATGGCAACACTCATGAGAAAAATCCAAAAACTGTTTCCAAAAAGTGAAGTCAAAAAATTTACCAAAAATATGTGCTCCCCTTGAGCAGATGATCTCCTCTGAATAGCCATTTTTCTCTGTCCACTACTCCCCCTTTGACATCAATGACAAAGGTTGTAAAAAATTGTCAAACGAGTACAAAATTTCACCTTAAGGTTTGCAACCGGTTGGTTACAATCTGAAATATATCAGCCAAAACCAAATTTAGACTTTGCATGAATCTGTTGCTGTCATTCATGGTTGCCTCAGTTAGTTGGATCATGCTGGTGAGATGATGCATATGCTCCTCGAGTGATCTTTCTCCTTGAATTAATGCCTTAGAGATCTCATTTCTCAGAGAGATAAGAGTATCCAACTTAGGACTAAGTTTATACTTTAGCTCTCTGGCATTTGCCTTGATCCTTGCTTTTTCCTTCTCAAATTTCTCCAACTTTTCCTCAAATCCTGTTATTTCTTTCTCAATAACTGATATAGGTTCGAATGAACCAATAATATTATCAGCTATGTCATCTATCTCCTTTTGTACTCTGCTTATTTCCTTTTCAATGTCCTGGGTCAACAGATGTGGCTTGCATGTTTCTCTATACAGTTCCTTATACTCCAAAATTGTTGTATTCAGTGCTGGTAAAAGTGTGTTAATATGTTCAGTGCACTTCTTTATTGTATCCTCAAAGAATTTTTCCTTTTCTTTTTCCATTTTCTCTTTGAATGTATCCTCATTCACCTTATCCACTCTTATTACATTTCCAGCAATAAATTTAGATAATGTGTCTAACTGTCCTAAAGAATTCTTTACATGATCTACATTTCATTTTGGTGCAATCATCTTAAGAATAGGTATTGTATCATCAATTGCCTTGTAGGCCAATGCATAACAGTCAGTTATCTTCTTAATTGAGTCCAAAAGTACCTTTGTCACATTAGTAGGTCTGAATTCGGATGTCTAACCAACTGCCTTTATTATTTTAGTGCTTCTAGTATTAGTAACCAATTTGCTTGTATCAACCTCCAGTGGATCAGTCTGAGTTTGTGTTTCAACCTGTAGTGGTTTGGGTTTCTCAGTGATTACCGGTTTTACTATCTTAACATGTACCTGTGCCTCTGTCGGTTTCTCTATTGGTTTCTCTATGTTATCAACTGTCAGTATCTCTATCTTTGTCGGTTTCTCAGTGCTAGCATCTACACTGCCAGTATTCATTCCATTGTCCAAAGGTTACTCTGTATGCATTTCAACCTCTACATTTTTTACCGGTTGCTCAACAATGTTTCCACTGCTAGCAATATCATCTTGTACCTCTGTGTTGTTCTTGTCCACAACAATGTTCACTTCCTGAGTATCAACATTCATGGTGAATAGAATTTCTGATTCAGGGTTAGTGGCATCATGTGTTATGTCCATATTTTCAGTAGCCGGTGTATCATTAGTATGTACCGGTGTAGTATCCAAGGGTGGTGGTAAGTTGTCAATTATTTTGATGTTTGACATTCCACCAATTTTACCTTTCCCTTTGTCCTTGTCCTTTTGATAAACTTTAAATTTTTTCTTGGGTCGGTTTAATTCTTCCTATTTTTCCTTTTCTACAAAAAAGATATCCCATTTATCAGTTGTTTCCTCTGCAATTCATTAACTCTACCAGCCATTAAGCTCACTTGTTGGTGACCACTAGCAAAAACTGATCTGTTAGCTTCACAAATTAATTCATCAATCTCCTCTTTCGAGTTAACTGGATGTACAGCTAGAAGTTTTTCAACCTTAATTTTCTTGTCTAACTCCATTACAACAATCCTCTTTGCATCTAACCTTCTATATAGATCATTTGGTAAGTCATCTACAACTTCAATTAGCACTTTCTTGTAAATGTCCACATGTAGAATAATACTGTTTTCAACACTTTCCTTTGCTAAATCAGTGAATGTGTTATACAACTTTCTCACATTAGCCAAGTTACCATCATCCGTGATTTCATTCAGTAAATTATCCAAATGTGGTATCACTTGTTTCTATTTCTTCTTGGGCGTTAACTTCTTTGCTGGTTATCTTACCACCTGTTGCTTCTTTCTTAGAGTTCTTGTTTTCTTGGGTGGAGGAGAGGGTACCGATGAAGGTTTTCTCTTCCTATCGACTCTCTTAAATTCAATAGGTATCTCACTGTCAGATGATGTGCCAACCAGTGAGATATGTGCCTCTGGTTGCAATCCTTCCAGTTCACTTTCCTTTATTCTAGTAAGGTTCATAACATTTTCTTTTATTTCCTTTACCTATTTTGATGCATCTCTTATATACTTTTCTCTTCTCTTTCTTTGTTTCATTGTTTGTACACCACTCTCAATTGTTTCTGCACCTCATACCCCATTTCAGTTACCCATACAGTTCTAGGAAGAACTGCTTCCATCCATATTTCATCCTTCTTAATCACAAAACAGATTTCCTTATCATATTTATCTACTATACTTTGTGGTAGTCTCTCTCTGGTTTTCATTTTGTCTTTGAAATCTTTGAATATTCAGTTATATTGGTTTCCCTACCAGTACCCATGTTGGTGAAGGCTTCTTGCAATTGTTTGCCTACCTGTATGTCATATCCAAAATCTTTGTGTCCAATACTGGGAATTTGTTTTGAGAAATACAACATAAGGCATACCAAAAGATTACCAAAATGAAATGTCCCTTTCTTGTCTCCTTTTATCTTTTTCAAATTATCAACTAGTTCATCCTTCAGCCATTCACGCACATCTATTTTTGCATCATTATTTACCATATCATAAGCACTTTTAATGCAAAGTCTAGAAACTGAGTTAAGTCTGTTTGCATGTGTGGTCTTATAGCCTAAAATCATACTTATTAATCTCACATTGATATCCTTGATGTCATTTATTCTCAAAGATCTACTATCAGATGTTGCTCCGGTTAAGGTCCTGACTATGTTGTTAGGTACCTTCTTTGTTTTGTCTGGTCTACTGTTGGTTGAGGGTAATCCTGTCACTGCCCTAATTGCTTGTCAGGTGAATTTGCAGACTGAATCTAACCAAATAAATTCTCCATGTGCCCTACTTAGGACAATTCTCACTACCTCCTATGGAAATTCAGGGATGTTCAAGATTTCTACAAAATGTAAGGTCTCAATAACCTCGTGTTCGGGTTTGACATTTCCATTTTCATCACAAATTATAGTTTTAAACATTTTTAACACTTCCATAGAACCTAATTCTTCAATATTGCAATGAATATAAATTCTAGGGTCTTCAACATAAGCTACACCTTTAGGAATCTTTGAGAATGCACCTATGGAATCATCTTGTTTAGCTATCTTGGGAATAATTTTGAAAACAGGCCTAGGGCATTTTACAATTTCCACAACATTAGGGTTTACAATAAATTCAGGAGCAGGAGAGGAAGCCATTTGAAAAATACCTTAAGCTGCCTGATAATGTTTGAGTGCTTGAAAGAAATTGCTTCACTTCTTCACCTTGAATGCCTTCGCTCAAATTTCGCGCTCTCTACTAGTTTGAATGCTTGTTGAATCGAAAAAGAGGGAAAACTGATGATTTATAATGAAATTTCTTTCAACAAATGCAATAAATGCTCGCCGGTTAAGTGAAAACTTAACACATTTGTTGGTAAAGAAGAAATCTATCTTCTCACCATCAATCGAGGGTAATCTGCATGATGTTCAACTTACTGCAATACCCCCAAAGGGTTACTTCTCAGTTGGATGAATAATTTCCTGTCGGTGGAGTAATACTCTGTTGTACCGGTGAATAAATAGTCTCATCAACATTCTGATCTGTCTTTTTAATCCATTGTTTCAAAAATTCTTTCTTTATCTCATCAACCTTTTCTTTGCCTTTCAAATTGGGTCCTTTGTTGTTTGCCAGTGAAGTCTTACTTCTACAAAATTTTGCAATATGTCCAATTTTGTTACAAGCATAACAAGCCACATTATTCTTCTGAATAGCCTTTCCATATCCTATGCCGGTTTGATTTCTACATTGATTAGGTTAGTGCCAAAATCTTCCACAAACATAACATCTCACATTCATTCTACAGTTTTCTGAATTATGACCAAGTTTGTTGCATTTGGAACATTGACTGGTGGGTGCATTAATGTTCTGATTGTTTCTAGATCTACACTGATTTTCTCTATGACCATACTTATTACAGTTAAAGCATTTCCCATTAAATTTGTAGGCATCAGGTTGTCTTACCAGTTTACTGTGATCATGATTATTTGCAGTATCGGAACTTTCACCAACTTCAAATCTAAGTCCATTAGTATCTCCATTAGGTTTCTGACTTTTCAGCATATCATCAAGTTCTTCTGAATTTTTCTTGAATTTCTCTTTATCTTGATTTGCAGTAGCCAACTCATTTTCCAGAATTCCCATTTGCCTCATAAGTTCAGTTTTATCATGTTGCATGTGAATCAGATATGTCTTTAACATATAATTTTTATGATTGAGTCTTAGATTTTCATTTCCAGCATCATTGAGTCTCCTAGTCAAGTCATCTTCATTCTTCTTTCTGTCTTCAATGTCTTTACAAAATCAAGTAGTCATATCTTGCATTTTATTCCTCATAGTCATGTTTTCTTATCTCTTCTTGTTCACAATCTCATTAAGAGTTTCTTTTTCATCATTCTCATTCTGCATCTTCTCATGAAGTTCTTTTCTCTTATTTCTAGCAATAGTAATATTCTCCTGAATTCCTTGAATGAATTCCTGTGCAGTCCTTAGATCATCTTCAAGTTTGATATTCTTCAACTTCTCTGAATCATAGTCTACACGACCTCCTTCCAATTGCTTTCTTAAGTTCTCCATCTCTACCGATGTCAGAATCTTCCTCAAGTTGTTAGGCTTTTGAAAATAGAGGACTAGGCTCTAATACCAATTGTTAGGATCAATGATAGTCCCAAAGATACTGAGAGGGGAGTGAATCAGTATCTAACCGGTTGATAGAATATTTAACCTTATTAAGTATTTTTCATTCCAAAACAGTTTACTGGTAAATAAGAATTAATGCAGTAAACAAGAATAGTAAAGACAACATAGAAAACACACCATAACACAAGATGTTTAATGAGGAAACCCAGTGTTGGAAAAACCTCGATGGGATTTGTGACCCACAATATTCACTCCCTGGCCAATGAATAAATATTACTTACAATGAGGGGCATGCACATGCAGGAAGGCCAACTGCCTAGAGCTCACTGCTCAATCTACAAAATAGAAGTCTCACTGACTTACAAAATGGATTATGAAAATCCAATACAATGTACTGCTCCAAATCAGCATCAACTATGTCAGGTTCGATACCAGTTTAAGCTCATACTATAACAATAAACCTTATACAAAATCTATCCTATGCATTCGCATATATCTTCCTTATTATTTGCTCATTCCTATCTCATCTCCTTATCTTCTATATCAAAACGATTTACAAGATCTCATACATATATGAGTCTATTACAATACGCCATGTCGGCTTTACAAAAAGATATTTACAATTAAATACAATAAACAAAAGTTTATTCCTGTCGGCTGGGGTGTCGGTACGCATTGTAGCCGCTGTCGGTAAAGTGTCTGCCGGTGCCGGTGGTTTACCAGATGAATGTCAGGTGGTTGAGAGAAGGTTGCCAGTAGGTTTCCATCAATGACAACACCATCATTTCTCACTAGAGTGTAGAATGCCAACATGCACGTCAAGGATTTCTTTGAGGATCTTGTGCATGAAGATCGAATGCATTGAATGTCTACCTCGAGAATGTGTGTTTTTCTTAGCAATATGTGAAAAGCGCATGATGGGTTACTACTTTCCAAATGTGGTGAAGATTGGACAATGCAGATTGACTTGAGATCTGTTTTAGATCATTTCATTCTATGTAATGTATTTGATGGTCAGGATTGGACCGCTTATAATTGTAAACCTAAAATGTTTAGGGTTTAGGGTTTATGCTACCGACCTAATTTTTGTATATAAGGTCGATGAGTTTTTTTACTGTAGTTGTTGGCAAAATTTGTGTTTGTATTCGCATGTTGGAGATTGGATACTTGCCAAACCAAAGTGAGGAATCTGTAGAGTGTGATTGCAGAAGAGAGGAACTAAAAAGGATTTGCCTTAGAAAGGATTGTTGTTATTAGATCAGTGTTTTACCTGTTGTCTTCTAACCATTTCAACAAAAGGTAAATCCCTTGACTGGGTAGCTTTAATAGGCTTTGTTGTAAATCCTCTAACCAAGTGGCTCAAGTTCATTGAGTTATTTAAATCCTCTAGTGAGGTAACTCTTAACAGGGTTTCAACTCTTTATTGGTACAACTCATGCATGATAAATTGGTGAAGTAGCTATCAAGATTTGAGATTTGTTGAATGTTGTCTGAAGAATTTTTGTTTAACCGGTATTGCTATGGTTAAGTACAGTGGTGAAGACAAACGGTTATATGTGTTTTGATTTGTCAAAGTGTTAGAGCAAGTTTTTGTGTGTACTGATTCACACACCCCCCCTCTCAGTACCAGTTAGGACCTTAGTAGTTCATCATTATTCATCAATTGGTATCATATCCCATCTAGGTCCTCGATGATATAAGCTTAACCGCTTGAGGAAAAAGATACTACTTTAATGATGAAGAGGGAAGGTCCTGAGTTCAATAGGGATAACTTTAAAATATGGAAGGAGAGAATGAAGATATATATCAAGAGTTTGGGTGCACAACACTGGAACTATATTGAGAATGCCTATGTAATCCCCTTTGGCATTCTAACTGATGATCAGAAAAGAGAGATACAAGAAAATGGGCAAGTCATGGAAGCCCTTATTAGCAGCTTGTCCGATGTAGAGTTCATTGATGTAAAAGATAAGGACAATCCAAAAGATGTATAGGACAAACTGGAATCCATTTATGGCGGTGATGAACATGTCAAGCAAGCTAAGGAAGAAAGCCTTAGAGGAAAGTTTGAAGATATGAGGATGGTTGAAGGAGAGACAATTCAACAGTATGGCATAAGAATCAAGAAAGTGGTTGGAGAGATCAAGAGCACTAGTGGAACAATTGATGATGCCACTTTTGTTAGTAAAGTTCTGAAATCACTTTTATTGGTCTATGCAATCAAGGTTGCCGCTATTAAGGAGCTAAGGTCTATCGACAAAACCAAGGTATCTTTAGACTCTATTATTGCAAAGTTGACTGCATATGAATTGAATGGCTATGATGGTAGTGTTCAAAAGACCGAGTCAACCTTTAGAGCGTCTGCTTCCTCTACACCAACCAAGAAAGGAAATGAGGTCTGTACCACTTATGAATATAGGCCAAGTAGAGATATGGATGATGAGGAGATTCTGATGGAGTTTGAAGCTCTTCTTGCCAAGAGACTTCCAAAAGGCACCGAAAAATACAGAGGTAAACTTCCTCTGAAGTGTTTTTCCTACTATAAGATAGGACATATAGCTATTAACTGTCCTAACAATGACAATAAGGATAAACCAGAGAGGTTTAGGAATTATAAAGGAGTAGGTAGGAGAAATTGTCTTGTTACAGTGGATGAAGGTGTTACTGATGAGGAATCTGAGGATGAAGAGAATGAGGACATAGTGTTTGTGGTTGTCAAGGAAGAGTTGTCTGACCAAAAAGCCCTTGTCTCACATATTGACAACTCTAATGAGTGGATTATTGATATCGGGTGTTCTCACCACATGACCGGTGACCGGAGAAAGTTTCTATCTCTTGAAGAATATGATGGTGGTGTTGTCCAGTTTGGCAACAATGCACCTTGCATGGTGAAAGGAAAAGGATCCATCTCACTAAATGGAAAGAGCAGTGCAAATGATGTCTACTGGGTGGAAGGACTTAAGCATAATCTTTTGAGTGTTGCTCAACTGAACGACAAAGCACTCATACTGGAATTCAAAGGTGGAGTCTATAGAATAATTGGAAAGTGTGGTAAAATTATTGCCACTGGTAAGAAGAATAGAGGAAACCTATTTCAACTGAATGCCAAGATTAGTCAGTCCCTGATGGTGAAATTTGATGATAGTTCAAATCCTTTAGAGCATTGGTGGAGAAGGAGAGCGGTAGAAGGATAAAAATGCCTAAGAACTGATCGAGAAGGTGAATTCATTTCTGATGAATTCAATAAGTACTGTGAGGAGAATGGTATCAAGAGGTAGTTGTCTACCCCAAGGACACCATAGCAGAACAACATAGCAGAAAGAAACAACAAGACTGTAGTTGAAGTGGCTAGAACTATGTTGATCCAAGGAAATGCAGCTCACACATTTTGGAGAGAAGCGGTGAGCATTGTAGTCTATACCATGAATTGGGTACTCATCAAGAAAGGTAAAGACAAAACCCCCTATGAGTACTAGAATTGGAGAACTCCCAATGTGAGTTATTTCAAAGTGTTTGGTAGTAAATGCTATATCAGGAGAGGTGAGCACCTGAGTAAGTTTAATGCTAAGTGTGATGAAGGAATATTTTTGGGATATTCCACTAAAAGCAAAGCTCTCAAGTGCTACAACAGGAGGACTCAGAAGATTGTTGAGAGTATCAATGTCAAGGTTGATGAATCCCCTAAGAAGCTTGAGGAAATCGATAACAATCAAATGGAAGATGAACTGGGGTTAGCCTTCTGGGAACCAGTTAAGAAAAAAACAAGTGACAAACACTGCAAAGACCTTAGTGTTTCTGTACAGGTAGAAGCTTCAGTAGGTGAAGAAGAAGATGAAGTAGAAAAAGAAGAGGAAAAGCAAGATGAACAAGCTACGGTCATTCCTAGGCATGTAAGACTGCATCATGATTCAAAGCAAATCATAGGAGACAAAGATGCAGGAATACTTACAAGGAGAAAGGTGAAAGAAAATTCTTACATGATTTCAGAATTTGAGCCTAAGACCACTAGAGAGGCACTTACCCATGAAGACTGGATAAAGGCAATGGAAGAGGAGTTGGACCAGATAGAGAAGAATGCAACATGATCCTTGGTACCCAGAACATAACACACGAATGCCATAGGTACCAAATGGGTCTTCAGGAATAAGCTGAATGAAGAAAGCATAGTAGTAAGGAACAAGGAAAGACTTGTATGCAAGGGATATGCTCAGGAAGAAGGAGGAGACTATGGAGAAACCTTTGCCCCAGTGGCTAGACTGGAAGGTGTCTGAATGCTACTAGTATTTGCAGCATTCAAGGTATTTAAGGTATACCAGATGGATGTGAAGTCTGTCTTCTTGAATGGAATCTCAGAGGAAGAAGTCTATATTGAGAAACCATATGGGTTTTCTTTGTCAGAAGATAGTGATATGGTGTGCAGATTACACAAGGCCCTGTATGGATTGAAATAGGCACCAAGGGTATGCTATGAATAGTTACACTCTCATCTTGTGAAGATAGGATTTCTGAGAACAAGTGAGGACAACAACATCTACCTAAAATCTAAAGGTGGTTAGATTCTGATATGTCAAGTATTTGTAGATGATATAATCTTCGGTGGAGATGATGATACAAGTCATGCATTTGTAGATGAATGAAAAAGGAGTGTGAGATATCTCTGATTGGAGAGATAAAGTTTTTCATTGGTCTACAGATTCAGCAGATGAAAGAGGGTATCTTCGTTACCCATTCCAAGTATATCAAAGAGGTATTGAAGACCTTTGGCATGGAGGAGAGAAAACCAGTTGGAATGCCAATGGTGAACAACAACAAACTAACAAAGGAGGATGATACTGTGTTGGTGGATGAGAAGGAGTACCGGTCAATGATCAGTAAGTTGCACTATGTGGTGCACAATAGACCGAATATTGCTCATGCAGTAGGCATAGTGGTCCATTTTCAGAAGAGTCCAAGAGAATCCCACTTGGTAGCGGTAAAGAGGATTCTTAGATACCTAAAAGGGACAGTTGATTATGGATTGTGGTATCCATACAATGGCGACTTTGATCTCAAAGTGTTTACCGATGTAGATTGGACAGGTAATATGGATGACTGGAAGAGCACAACCGATGGAGCGTTCTTCCTTGGTGGAAGACTAGTCTCGTGGACGAGCAAGAAGTAGAGCTGTAATTCCCAGTCTACGGTTGAAGTGGAGTATGTGGTAGCATTTATGAACTACACTCAAGCAATCTGGATGAAGCATGTACTGAATGGATTCAAAGTGACTATATTTGAACTGGTGAGTATTTTCTATGATAATACTAGTGCAATAAATATTTCAAAAAATCTAGTATTGCATGCTAGGACCAAGCATATTGAGCTCAAGTATCACTTCTTGAGAGAAAAGGTTCAAAATAAAGAGGTTGTATTAGAACATGTTTCCAGTAAGGAGCAACTAGCAAACATACTCACTAATCCCTTACCGAAGACTACATTTACCTATTTGAGAGGTGAATTAAGGGTTCTGCCCCTTCATGAAGTAAATAAAATATGTGTGCTCCACATCAGTCAGGTACTACAATGTCATATCTTATAGGATTGATGTGTTGAAGGATGCTACTCCATAGGGGGAGTAGCATAATGGAGACTGGAAGCTTGTGCCTCCACTTTGGCATTGTTGTCAAATGGGGAGAATGTCTCTAATGATGAAGATATATGGGAGAGAAGATATATGTTGTAGAATGTTGAACCGGTATATGTTATTGAGTATGGTGTAGATACTGAGAAATGATACACTGAGTATTGTCATCAATGCCAAAGGGGGAGATTGTTGGCATATGATGAAGTAGTGTTAATGTATGTTGGCATTGATGTCAATAAGTGCTCAATTAGGTGAACCGGTATGCACTGGTATGAAGATCAAAAGCGGTTATGGTCAACCGGATGAGTGGACCGGTTTCGGGATTCACTAAGTGTGACTATCGGTTGGTAGTCTCAATTCAGCTCTAGGGTTTCCGATTTGGCTTGTGCGGTGCAACCGATGATGTTTTGTGATGAGTTAGTTAAGAAAAAGGATAAGGATCAAGATTCCATGTCAATTGTGTGCACGTGAAGGATTTCTTTGAGGATCTTGTGCATGAAGATCAAATGCATTGAATGTCTACCTTGGGAATGTGGATTTTTCTTAGCGGTATGTGAAAAGCACGTGATGGGTTACTATTTTCCAGATGTGGTGAAGATTGGATGATGCAGAATGACTTGAGATCTCTTTTAGATCATTTCATTCTATATAATGTATTTGATGGTCAGGATTGGACCGCTTGTAATTGTAAACCTAAAATGTTTAGGGTTTAAGGTTTATGCTACCGACCTAATTGTTGTCTATAAGGTCAATGAGTTTTGTTATTGTAGTTGTTGGCAAAAGTTGTGTTTGTGTCCGCATGTTGGAGATTTGATACTTGCCAAACCAGAGTGTGATTGCAAAAGAGAGGAACTGAAAAGGATCTGCCTTAGCAAGGAGTGTTGTTATCAGATCGTTGTTTTACTTGTTGTCTTCTAACCATTTCAACAAAAGGTGAATCCTTTGACCGGATAGCTTTAACAAGCTTTGTTGTAAATCCTCTAACCAGGTGGCTCAAGTTCATTGAGTTATTTAAATCCTCTAGCGAGGTAAATCTTAACAAGGTTTCAACCTTTAACAGGGTATATAGCCATCCCTTAACCGGGTGATCCCTAATAGGATCAAGTCCTAATAGGACCTTTATTGTAAAGTCTTTAACTGGACTAAGCTCCTAACATAGCAGACTTCAAAAGAGTTCACAAACAAGCTTGTGGGTATTCATCCCCACTGTGGTTTTTCCCATTTGGGTTTCCATGTGAAAAAATTGTATGTTATGGGTTGTGAGTTTTTCATATGATGATTGAGTGGTTTTTTATTAAGTTAGATATGCATGCATTATCAAATGGTTGTGGTCTTTATTGGTACATCTCATGCATGATTAAACTAGTGAATTAGCTATCAAGATTTGAGATCTATTGAATGTCGTCTGAAGTATTTCTATTTAACTGGTATTGCTATGGTTAAGTATAATGGTGAAGACAACCGGTTATCTGTGTTTTGATTTGTCAAAGTGTTAGAGCAAATTTTTGTGTGTACTGGTTCACCCCCCCCCCCCCTCTTAGTATCGGTTAGGACCTTAGTAGTTCATCATTATTCATGAATGTATTCTTCCTCCCATCATGTACTATCTATCTATCAAACTGCCAAGGTCTACCCAACAAAAGATGACAAATATTCATAGGCATAATATCACACAAGACTTCATCATGATAATTCCCAATTTTTAATTTCACCAAACATTGTTCACTTACTAACAATTTATATTCATCTTGTATCCATTCTATCTGATAAGGCTTGGGGTGTTTCAATCTCTCCAATTTCAACTTATTCACCATCTCTTCTGAAACAAGATCATTTGAACTAGCACTATCAATAAAAACTTTACAACACTTATCAGATACCTTACATCTAGTTTTGAATAGATTCTTCCTCTGCAAGGGCTCTTCATCTCCTCCAGTATGACACAAAGCTCTCCCCATCACCAATAATTCTTAATCTTCATATTTATTGTCTGATCCAATGTGATTTTCTTCCACCACTGCTTCTCTTCCAGTAGTTTTTGTCTTCTTACACTTGAATGCACAATGTCCTTCTCCTCCACACTTAAAGCAGGTTCCTCTGAATGTCCTCTTATCTTGTCTTCCAAAGTTCTCATTCAGGTAGCCATCCAGTTCTCTCCTCCGGTAGAAATCTCTATCATCCTTCCGGTATGAATTACCTTCTTTGCTCACTTCCTTGTCCTTTTTCTGATCTGTATTGGTTCTTCTTCCTCTAGTATATCCTCTTCCTCATTGAAATTTTCCTCTAGCAAACCTTCCACCTCTACCTCTTTGTCTCTGCTCATGTCTTTTGTTTAACTTCTCTTCTACTTTTAGGGCATACTGGTAAGCCTCTTCAACACTCTCCGATTTGATCATATTGAGTTCATCTTGTATAGACATCCGCAATCCATTCAAATATCTTGCAACTTGTTTAAATTCATCATCAACATGTCTAGACCTAATGTTCAACTTGTAAAATGCTTTGGTGTACTCCTTCACACTAGACTCATTTTGTCTCAAATTTTGCAACTTCTGAAACAAAGCCACTTGATAATTCGTCGGCACAAACTTTGATTTCACATTAGAAATCATCTGATCCCATGTCTTAATCTTCTTTTTACCTCTTCTTTTTCTATCAACTTGCAAATGCTCCCACCAAAGAGATGCATGACCTTTCAACCAGGTACAGGCATATTTCACCTTCCTCTCTTCTGCAATGTTTTCAAAATCAAAATACTTCTCCATCTCTGAGATCCAACCCATCAATTTATCTGAATCTAACTTCCCATAATATTCCGGTGGGGTAAAAGGAGGTTTAGTATTCGCCCTACTCAAAACCCTCAAAAACCTTTTCTCATCTAGATCAACTGACAGTAGGTTTGCTTTTTTTTTGGGGGCTTTTTCTCCTTCATCTTTACTTACATCTTCAATATGTCAGCCTCTTCTCTGGGCTCTCCACAACTTCTAACCGGGCTGCTATTCGTCACAAAATCTCCATCACAGCAGGGTCTACATTCCCACATGCTCCACCATTCTTAGCTCCTCTTCACACCATAGTTCATGCTAGTCCTTTGCAGTTGTAGGTCAGACCCACAATCCACCACACTACAACAAAATTTTGGGATACGCAACCTCTAGAATGAAACTTCACTCTGATACCACTTGATGCAGTCACTGGTGAGGATGGACCACAAAGAGATCAATTTGGACCAGTCAACAAGAGTAAACACAATAGAAACACAAAGATATGATGGAGGCAATGCAAAAAAGATTATTTTATTGCATGAAATTTGATTACACCAACCGGTAACAACTGGGTTACAACATACAGGCTCACAGGCCTGGTAGAATAGGTCACAACCGGGACCTTGAATCTTATGATCTATCTTCTATGCATAGTCTAGCTACTTGATTCTCTTATTTATTACATTATAATGCATAATTACAAATATATATCTATATATCGATCCAAAGGATCTAGTCAGCTCAAAAGGGATCAAAACCCGAAGAATAAGACCTAACATGTAAAATAACAAGGTCGGCCTCCACCAAGAGATTCCTCTAGAAAATCCAAAAGGATGAAACATAGATCATGGGAAAAGGTCAGTCACATGCCAAGGAACATCGGAATTAACGCCCAAGGCTCCAAAAGCTTCGGAAGAGGTTCTGGTAGATCACCAGAATAGGTCGAGGCAATAGGTAAAAACGGAACAACCGATAACAGGAAACTATCATGGAAACCGGTAGTGATATCTTGTTGGAAAATGATCCAAATGTGGTGTGGTCTGAAACAAGAAAGATGATCAAGTCTTCAATTAGAATCCAACTCCACAGGATCCGGTGAGCCAAAATCGGGACACACAGAAAGGAAAATTAAAACTGCAAACAGAAAGGAAAATGTTTTTGGTTGATGCGAGATTTCTATGAACTGGGGATGCTCCTACATCAAAAACCTACGACAAGAGTTTTGTGTACATTTGGTGAATGGAAAGGTGATGAAAAAAAGATGATAAAAAAGAATAATGAAAAGGTTTCAAGGATGCGAGATTGCAAGGATTTGAAGCCAACATTTTCAAATTTGGTGAGTTATGAATAAAAATTCCTTAGATTGGATCATGAAGAATAAGATAACTAGGGTACTAAAATGAAAGAGGTTGATGTAATCAAGGATATTGCATGCCTTGGAAATGAAATGAATTTCATTACATTAAAGTATATAACTAATAGCTTCAAAAGGCTTATCAAAACACACAAGGAAAAAATAAATCCCTTTACATAACTTATGTCAAGTCTTTTAAAAATCCATAACCACCAAACACTATATCATACACCTGAAAAAAAATTTCTAATCTTTGATCATGCAAGAAAACCTCAATTTGTATTTTATTCATTTCACAAGAATTTAACTAGAAAACGAGATAAAATTATCAACAACCCAAATCATCTAAAAATAAAGGAACTCATGAGTACTCAAAAGAATTCTAAGAACCTATTATAACAATTATTTGACTAAAAAACACTTTGAAACTTTTTCAATGAACGCATAAATAGACCAATCACCATAAAAAATTGTAAAATAATTTTATTACTCCTAGATATATTTTGAAAATAACAAATACTTTACAATGACCTACCAAACACTTAGCAACTCTTTCATTTATAAAAGTAGGTCACACATGATTTTAGGCATTTTGTCAGGTATTTACTTGGGCTTGGAGAGCTCAGAAGATCACTAGTAAAGATAAACACTCATTTTTTTTTCAATTTTTCATCTACATATAAAATCCATGTGGGTTTATATTTTGGAATGTTAAACCATTTGCTCCAACCATCACATGTCTAAAAATACCCATTTCCTCTTTGTTTTTTTATTTTTCCTTTAATTTTTGTTGTTGATGTCCTTGAATTTATATTTACTCTACTTTTTCAACAACCATGGGCACCCTTAGATTCTTTTGATCATGAAAAATAAACAACTATAATAAAATAAAATTGGCTTCTATAAGGGGATTTTTGTGATAGATGTTCTAGTGTTTGTAAATCTCAGTATGCTATCAAACGAATATTTCCACACCATCCCATTTCAATAATAATTAAGTCCGTGCTAATTTATTTAGTTGAGGTGGACTAAAGGCTTCTCGCCATAATGATATTTCTATCAAGTGAAGTTGAAAAAATAAATACGACCAAGAATCATTACACAATAAGTAATAATAGTTGTAAAGATAATAAGTAAATTTGTTTAGCCATTGGAAGATAATTAAAAATATTTATAAACCCTTATGTAGTGACTTGGAAATTTTGCATAGCCAAAATAAAAGTATTTAGATATTACATATATTTTTAGTGATGCAAGATTGTATGTGGATCCAAATGCTCTTGCATCATACATTATAGATAAAAAAATTTGTGGTAATAATGCTCATATAATGGACCTAAGTAGTAAAACCACCCTTTCAAAATACATACAAAATTCAACATGTTACATCATTAAATTCATGTTCATTAGAATAATTTTACCTCTTGCCTCTTCCAACACTTTTTTGGGTCATATTTTCTCCTCCTCCATCATATTCGATAGTTAGTTCCCCTTAAATTGATCTTTGTCCACCATAGTTTGTGCTTATCCTTGATTGACTTCTTTATTTTTTCTTACATGTTTCAACTCACTACTATCCATTTGCCTACACCAAAATTATCCTTCACCCACTAAATACTACACCTACACACAAGCCAACATAAATACATTTAAAAACAAACATTTTCATTAGCACTTTGTCATCTTCTTCTTCTTGTACACTCATCAACACCACTTCCACCAATTCATTTATGTGCTCTATGGGACATACCACTACTGGGTAAGTGCACAAAGTTGTTGTGCAAAAAAGTGGACACCCTCTCAAAAAAAATTCTAAAAATAACTAACGTAAATGGGTTATTTTTAAATTTAAATAACCCATTTGCGTTAAAGCTCATATTACCGAGTCTAAATCCAAGCCAAACCACATAGGCATATTAAAAAAATAAAAAATACGTACGTATTTTAAAAATAAATAAAAAAGCGCGCATGTGTTTAAAAAAATAAAAAATGCACATTTGATAAGAAAAACATGTATGTGTTATGTTTAGTAAGAAAAATGCATACGTACATAAAGCTAGATGAGTGACATGGACTTATATGCATTTCATTTAGCATTCTCTTAGTTTTTTGAATTGGATATATACATAAAATATAATATTTAAGTAATATCTTATGCATATATTGTCATGATGTTTGAGAGTGGTTTCAGATCTCTAAGAGTCATAATGCAGATTCTATATTTTAAGAGATCTTATAATTTTATAGACTTGGTCAAATTTTAGTAATCAATGGGCTTTTATCATCATTCATTTGCAATATCTCTATCTCATGCTCTTTCTCTCCCCTAAGCTCTATACCTATCTATTTTCATATCTCTCTCCTCTTCTCTTCACCTCTCTCTATCTCATTCTCTCCTCTCTCCCCAAGCTCTAGATCTTATAATTTCTTAGATGTAATCAAATTTCAGTAATCACTATGCTCTCTCTCTCTCTCTCTCTCTCTCTCTCTTCTCTCTCTCTCTATTTCACTCTCTCTCTCTCTCTCTCTCTCTCTCTCTCTCTCTCTCTCTCTCTCTCTCTCTCTCTCTCTCTCTCTCTCTCTCTCTCTCTCTCTCTCTCTCTCTCTCTCTCTCTCTCTCTCTCTCTCTCTATTTCACTCTTTTTATATTCCTCCATCTCTAGATATATCTCTCTTCCTATCACTCCCCTTCTCTCCTTCTCTCCACATCTATCTATCTCACTCTCTCCTCTCCTCCAAGATTTAAACCTATCTCTCTCACCCTTCTTTATATCTCCCCTCTATTCTCTAAATACATGACACACATTCTCTCCTCTCTATCCCCCTTTGCAAATCAATCAATCAATCTCTCTCTCTCTCTCTCTCTCTCTCTCTCTCTCTCTCTCTCCTCTCTCTCTCTCTCTCTTCTCCCTCTCTCTCTCTCCTCTCTCTCTCTCTCTCTCTCTCTCTCTCTCTCTCACACACACACACACACACACACACACACACACAATACCTCTCTCACTCTAAATATCACCCCCAATTATATCTATCTAACCTCTTTATATCTCTCTCATTCTCTTTGCACCTCTCTCTCTATCTACTAGGTACTTAGATAAATAGTTTATGTGGGGAGTACAAAAAGGTAGGTAGAAATAGATAAGTAGAGAGAAACAAAAATAGAGAGATGTAGATATATAGGTAGAAAGGGAGAGAGATGTAGGTTGAGAAAAAGATAATAGAGAGAGAGAGTGGGGAGACAGTGAGATAGATAGAAGAAAAGATAAAAATAACTTGACCTTGTAGGGAGGGAGATATATATAAAGAAAGAGAAAGAGGAAGAGGGGAGATAGTGATAAGTTGAGAGGAGGAAAATGGATAGAGAGAGGTGGAGAAGGAAGGTGAGAGATAGAGATAGGTGAGATATAAAAAAGTGGAGGGGAGACTTGGAGTGAAGGAGAGAAGGAGAGAAGGAGAGGTACTCAAAGATAGGTTAGGTAGATAGAGATAAGTAGCTAGAGAGAGAGTGTGGAGATGGAAGGAGGGAGGGAGAGAGATAAAGGGAGAGCTTGAGAGATCTACTGAGGCAAGATAAATAGTAAATGGAGGGAAGGAGGTAGAGAGTTAGGGGAGATAAAAATAGATAGGGATTCAAAGAGATTTATACATACATCTACCTCCTTTCCTACCTACCTCTATTTCTCTAAATAAATATTTGTCTCGCCCTGTCTCTCTATTCATGCATCCCTCTCTCCTTCCCTCCACTTCTCTAATTACCCATCTATCTACATATATATTCACTTCTACTCTCTTTGTTCCCCCTCTCCCTCTCTCTACCTACATCTCTTTTCATCCCTCTCTACTTTTATCTTCTCTCTCTCTCTCTCTCTCTCTCTCTCTCTCTCTCTCTCTCTCTCTCTCTTTTCACCTCTTTCTCTTCTCAATCCTACTCTGTCTCTCTCACCTCTCCCTGTCCCTTTCTCTTGATCTCTTTCTCTCAACCTCCCTTTCTCAACCTCTCTTTCTCTCTCCCTCTTTCTCACCTCAACCCCCCTCTCAATCTCTATCTTTTAATTTGACACACACACACACTCTCTCTCTCTCTCACTCTATCTCCCCCTCTCTCTCTCTTTCTATCTCACAACTCCTCTCTCCTAATCTATCTCTCCATATCTCTCTCCCTCTCTATATTTTTATCTCTCTCAACCCATTACTCTCTCCCTCTATCCTTATCTATCTCTTTCTCTCCCAACCTCCCTCTCTCAACCTCTCTCTCTCACTCAACCTCATTATATCTATGTTGATATCCATTTCTCTGACTCGCTCTATCTCCCTATCTCCCTCTTTCTCTTCTCAACCCCTCTCCCTGTCTCTCTCTCTCTCTCTCTCTCTCTCTCTCAACTTTAGTCTTTCTCTCAACCCCCATTTCTCAAACTCTAGCTTTCTCTCTCCCTCTTTCTCTCCCTCTCTCAGACTCTCTCTCTCTCTCCCTCTTTCTCTCATGGGGGCTTCACTAAATAGGAAATATCATATCATGTGTGTTCATATTGGGGGGTTTGATATCCCAAAAATGAGGGTGCAATATATTGCCCATCGGTGAAACTAGGGGGGTTTTAAATTCAGACTATGAAAGAATGAAATGTTTTGTGCAAATATGAGGGCTTTTAATTCAGGTTGTGTATTAGGAGGGGGTGGAAAAAAGGGAGTTTAGGGAAATATTTTTTGAAAATAGGGGGATTCTTTAGTATGCCATGAACACGGGTGATATAACTCAAGTTCACTAAGTGAAGCCCCTATGGTTTCTCTATCTCTTTCTTTCCTCAACCCATCTCTCTCAATTCCTCTCCCTCTCAACTCCCCCCCTCTCTCTTTCTACCCCTCAACCCCTCTATATCTCAACCCCTCTATGTCTCAACTTTAGTTTTTCTCTCAACATACATTTCTCCACCTCTCCCTTTCTCAACCTCTCTCTCTTTCTGTCTCCCTCCCTCTCTCTCTCTCCATATTTCTCTCTCTTTATATCCTCAACCCCTCTCTCTCTTTCTCAAACACCCTCTCTCTCTCAATCCCTCTCTCTAAAAGCCCCTCTCTCTTTGAATCCCTCTTTCCCTCTCCTTCTCTCTTTCTTTCTTTCAACCCCTATCTCATTCAAAGAGAGGGGGGGAAGAAAGAGACAAGTAATTAGAGAGAGTACAAAGTGGGAAGGAGGGAGGGAGGTAGAGAAAGGGATGGAGAAAGAGAGAGGGGGGAGAGAGGTTGAGTGAGAGAGAGATCGAGAGAGAGGGGGAAGATAGAGTGAGAGAGAGAGAGAGGGATTGAGGAGATAAAGTGAGAGGTTGAGAAAGGGAGGTTGAGAAAGGGAGGTTGAGAGAGAGAGAGAGAGAGAGAGAGAGAGAGAGAGAGAGAGAGAGAGAGAGAGAGAGAGAGAGAGAGAGAGATAGTCTAGGGAGACAGAGAGATAGAGAGGGAGAGAGAAAGAGAGATTGAGAAAGGGAGAGGTTGAGAAATGGAGGTTGAGAGAGAGAGAGAGAAAGGGATAGAGAGTGGACAGAGAGAGAGGGGTTGAGAAAAGAAAGAGGGGAGAGAGGGAGATAGAGCTAGAGAGAGAGAGGGGTTGAAGGAGAGAAAGAGATATCAAGATAGAGAGAATGAGGCTGAGAGAGAGAGAGGGGGGGTTGTGAGAAATAAAGAGAGAGGGAGAGGGAGATAGAGTGAGAGAGTGTGTGTCAGAGAGAGAGAGAGAGAGAGAGAGAGAGATAAATATTAGTATGGAGGGAAGGAGGTAGAGAGTTAGGGGAGAGAAAAGTAGAGGGATTTAAAAGAGGTACACAAAGAGAGAGAGAGGGGAGATAAAGAGAGTAGGAGGGAAGATAGATTAATAGAGAGAAAGGAGATAAATAAAGAAAGGGAGAGGGGATATAGAAAGTTTATATCTATGGCTAATTAGAGAGGTGGAGGGATGGATGTATGAATATATATATATAAAGAGAGAGAGAGAGAGAGAGAGAGAGAGAGAGAGAGAGAGAGAGAGAGAGAGAGAGAGAGAGAGGAGAGAGAGAGAGAGAGAGAGAGAGAGAGAGGGGGAGGTATGCAGGAAGGGGGAGACAGGAGATAAAGATAAATAGAGGGAAAAAGAGAGATAGGTGGGGAGGGGGAGAGAGAGGTGAGTTAGAGATGAACGAATGTGTGTGAGGTAGGTAGAGAAGAAAAAGGAGATACAAAGTAGAAGGGTGAGAGACATAGGCCTAGAGATTGGGGAGAGATGAGATAATGATATAGAAATATTGGGGAAGAGAGAGAGGGAGAGTGATAGGAAGATAGGTTTAGAGATCGAAGGAGACAAAGAGAGTGAAATAGAGATATATAAATAATGATAATAGTAGCTTAGTGATTTCTAAAATTTGATTAGGTATGAGAAATTATAAGATCTAGAGTTTGGGGAGATAGAAGAGAGTGAGATAGAGAGAGGGAGAGAGGGAAGAGAAGGAGAGATATAGGAAAATAGATAAGTCTAGACCTTAGGGGAAACAAAGAGCGTGAGATAGAGAGATAACAAGAAAATGATGATAGAAGCCTACTGATTACTAAAATTTGACTAAGTCTAAAAAATTATAAGATCTCCTTAAATCTAAAATATACATTATGATTCTTAGAGATCTGAAACCACTCTCAAACATCTTGACAATATATACATAAAATATAACTTAAAGAATAAGAAATATATTCTTATACTTAAATGTTATATTTTATGTATATATCCTGATGAAACAACTAAGGGAATGCTAAAGGAAGTGCCATCTAAGTTCATGTTCCTTATCTAACTTAATGTAAGAATAACACGTACACCATTTTCTTGCTAAACATAACCTAGATGCATTTTTATTTTTAAAAACACGATCGCGTTTTTATTTTTGTTAAAACATGATCACTTTTTTGTTTTAAAAAACCCATATGCATTTTTAATTTAAAGAAATCGTACGTATTTTGCCTTGTACTTAGGCTTGGATAGCAAGGTTGAGGCTTGGGAGCCTTATTTCCCTCCTTTTAACATGTTTTCCTTCTTCCAATCTGTTTTCTCAACTTCATCATCATCAATTTTACACGTTATCAAGTGGGTATTTCTAAAATTGCCACCATAATTTCACCCATCTTCCGAGCTTTCTAACCACATAATCTTTTTAAAATTTGAACATTAACATATTAATCTTGAATTTGTTTTACCAATGTCTCAAGAGTTCTCACAGACAAACATGTACCATTTTTTAATAACTTTTAAACTACTTGTCCAAAATTGAAATAAGTTATATATTATTCTTTTACACATCATTATTCACACTTTAAAAAAAAATAAAAAATTATTATTTTGGTGCAAGTTATGTGACGTGCATGAATAGGTACCTTATTTTCATGATGCATCCACTTTAAAAAACCATAAAAAAATACTCAACAAAAAATTACAAAAAATACACAATTTCTAGTGCTCACTATTAGCTATCTTTTTACCAAAGGGTTTTTCAAAATACTAAATTAGATTATCTTTTTTGATGCACATGTCAAACACTATGTTATGTTTTGCTAAAAAAAACAGAAACACTTTTGTGTGTGCGAAAGATTTGACCCCCTTAATCTTATCCAATTTTGAAAAAAAACTAGTAGTTTGGAAACTAGATTCATAGTACTACAATCTTTGTTCTTTGGGCATCTTCATATTTTGAGTGGACGATTCTCAAATTGCCCCTCTAAGTTCAAGTTTAGCTGATTTCATAAAAAAGGTGTCCACTTATACCCCCCCTTTTTGCACACATCTTGGTGCACTTACCATACTACACACTCTCTAGTAAAGATTCTAGATATAGATTTTTCTACTCGTGCAAAAAATCCCTTAGGGTTTACTCAATCTATATTATGGAATCAAATAATTCATAAATCATTTCTTCTTCACTCTTCTATCCACCTTCCTCTAGTAAAAAGAATTGGTGAAACTCCATTGAGATTTAAACCTTCCCCAAGCATCTGATCTTTTCCATCTCTCTATGGCTACAATTTTTCTTGTACTTGTTGATTCATCTACTTCGCATTCATTGACACCTCCATATCCTCTAAATGAAAACCCACTCTACTGCATTCTTTTCAATATCCTCTTTAATTCAAGAGTTTCTTCTTCCACAATCTACACACATTCTATCTTCTCATTAGGTCTATTTGACAGCTTTTTTTCATCATGTTCATCTCTTTTAAAGGTAAGAGACAACCTTTCAATTCTTTTACTAGATCAAAAAATCATATTTCCATGTCTTCCATTACCTCCCTTTTTCATTTCTCATATATTACTAGTATTAATATACTCCTCTTAAAAAGCATCTATCTTTACTCTTAATGTTTCCAACATCTCAAGAGCCCTCTCTCTATATAATTTATTATATTAGAAACTATTGCTAGTTTGTCAATTGTTATTTTTGACAATTATTATCAATATTTACAAAAATAACTACTCTAATATCAAATTTATCATTTTTCTTTTTATAAATATATATTCTTTATTTTTCAATTCTATATATGTTTCTCTTTATATATCAAAAAATATTTCCTTAAATCTTTTTATTTCTAATTGAATCAATTTTAGTTACTCTCATGCCAAGGACAAAATGTCTTGTCACTATTTATAGCTGTTGTTTTGTTGGGTTTTTCAATTGAATTCCCAACAATTTATTTAAAGTAGCTTCTATATCCCTTTAACTTATCGTTGATCTCTTTTTCACACACCTTAAAATAATTATTCCATATCTGATAATTTGTTAGATTTGGGAGTAAAGAAATACAATCTAAAATATAATCAACTCAAACTAATAAAACAGTGGCCAAACTACTTATACAACAATTTGCTTTAAAAAAAAACTTTTAAGTTAGACCGTATGAATTCCAATGAACACCCATATTGACCTTAAATTTCACTTATCAATTGCAAGGAGTGAACTCTTGTTGGGACCTTACATCTTACACTACCTTGTATTCTTCAGCCAAAAATTATTAATCAAGAAAGAGAAATTTTTAACTTTAGCCATTAAAATTACATCTCATGAGATCAACCTTTTCCAAACTTTCTCAATAGTCTTGGCATTAGATCAGCTATTGCTCAATCGTCTTGTTTTTAGAAATGGTTATTTTCTTGACTATATTTTTGATATAAACAAATGTGTTTGTACTAGGTACGCTTTGAATAGGAGAAGTCATTCCTGGGTTTCCTTTGAACGGGAGGAGATGATAAGATATGAATGAAGCAGTTTAGGTCAAATTCTCGTGCCTAGGAAAGTTGATATTTAGAATTGAAAATGTTTGTGGTGTAACAAATTCAAATGTTTACTCGTGAAATGGACTTTAAGGAGTGGATTGGTCCAAATGGTATAGATTCGATGCAACTCAACCTTATTCCAGGGGGAAGAAAAGTCTTTGTTGGATACCATATTTTTGTCCAATTTCACAATTGTGGGGAATGAAATATAGATTCACAATCACATCTTGGTTGGCAAGGTCTTTACAAGATAATTGGGATTTTATTTGGAGTCATTATCCATGCACTAATTAATTAAATTTAAGAAGGAAGTTTTTTAAATGAGAAGAAATTTGGGGGAGAAGATCTTTCTATTACAATGAAATAAAAGTTTTTTTTGATAATTTTTCAAATTATCGTGATTTTGGGTTGGTTTTTTTGTAAAATTTTGTGATGTCTTGTTTTTCATGGTTTTGTAGTTGTGGTTATCATTTGGTGTCTTGTTGGGCTTTTTGCTTTGTCTTTCTATTTGTTCAATGGTTTGGACCCTTTCAAAAACCTTGCTTACCTAATAAAAAACAATCATATCTTGCTGTATAATGAGTATATCAAAGGCCGAACCTTAAACCACACACACTAAGCAACATATTAAGCCTAGAGAATGTTAGTCAACTCTGAGTGTTTAGCACTTTTAAGCCTAGAAGTCAAAGCTTAGTGTGTGTGATTTAAGTTGTTCAATATCGAAGAGGCGTTGAAGGTCAACCATTAATTTTTTTATTTTGTTTTCATACATTCATGTAATGAATGGGAACAATATGCAAGCCACTAAGAAAATGTTGCATGCCATTTACTCTCTCTCTCTCTCTCTCTCTCTCTCTCTCTCTCTCTCTCTCTCTCTCTCTCTCTCTCTCTCTCTCTCTCTCTCTCTCTCTCTCTCTCTCTCTCTCTCTCACTCAAAGGTGATTGATTCATGTGCCAAGTCCCACCAATTAGATATACATTCATAATGTGTTTGATTGTTTGATTGCACTTTAAGTTGTGTGTTGGCTTCACATTTTCATGTCTTCTTACTTAAAAAATGATGAGCAAAGTCCTTAACATATAAAATTGAAATCTTACATGCATATGAGTATATCCGCGTGGAGATGTTTGGACCAATTTATAGTCTATACATCAAGAATGTTGACATAGGTTGACACCAATATGTTGGCTATATAATTAATAAATCTTGAACCAATGATAATAGTTTAATAGAATATTGAACTATTTGTAACCGACATGTATGTGCTCATCCTAAACCTTTAGAGACACATATTTTCTATCCTTTAACTTGCCTTATTGTCTTATCTTTATAAGAGAGAAGAAAATTGAGGGATCAAAAGATAAAACAAAGGGATAATTAATGTAGAGGTGTGATTTTGCATTTATTAAAAAAGTGTGCATAATTATTAGATTGACCAAAATCTTTGAAAGAAATGTTATTATGAAAAAGCTGAGAAATTAATCCAAGCGATATCAAAATGCATTAACTATGAGCAACTCTAATCAGACAACAAGACAAATTCCATTAATCTTCATAGTGAACTTATAGTAAGACATATTTCATTAATCTCCATGATATTCCATTAGTGCAAAGAGGGATGAGCATTGTCAACTAGAACAACAATTGTTATCTAAGATGAGGCATGCAATTTTGAGCAACTATGAGCAACTAAGGAAATCCACCTATGCAAACATACCTTACAAAATGGAAATAATCTAACAATAACAATAACCACTTGGAAACATGGGGCTAAAAATGGCACTATTCTCAATAATCTCACTTCAATTGTATCTTTACTAACGACACTTTTCTTTTAGTGTAAGGTAGTTTGGTATGCTTTAGTGAGAGCTACTTTAAAATGAGTTTTAGTATTAATATAGATTAGAAGTATCAATATATCAATTAACAAAAAATGAGTAAAATTGTTGGTTTCTTAGTGTGGCTTCTTAGTAGTTTTGTGTCTCTTATATTTACTTTTTGTTACTGTTAGATAATTCTATATTTAAAGACATGATTTTTAGCTTAAGTTCACTTAGTTAATTTTGTAGTTTCATAATATTAGATTAGGAAATTCTCTTGCTTTCTACAAAGCAATCCATTATGCATTGTATTATTCATTTTGTATCTTTTTCTTTTGAGGAATATAGCATATCTTTCTTGCTACACTTGTTTGTTGAAGATGTTCTTGTTTACTATTTGATCTTGTAGGCTTGTGCTGAAAAATTCAACATGGTATCAGAGCATGGATTCAACAAACCCCTTCTCAAGCTTTGAGAGTTTCTTTTGTGAGAAGTGCTACAAGGTCACCATAATCATCTTTTTTGTGGATCTTGAAGTGGATTTTTTGAAAATCTACAAATCCAATCATTATTAAAAAAAAAAGATTTCTAGTTTCAATTCTTCAATGCAAAATACCATTTTGGCATCTATTAGTTTGTTAGAATTCGTCACAGTCTGTGAGAAAAAAATAACAGTTTTTGTGTGATTTTTTTTGAAAAAAGATATCTAGGTTGGGCTTTTACCCCCCCAAAACCACCTGGGCATCTATTAGATTTTTTATTTAGTGAGTGAATTTTGTAGAAATCAAGTTGCAAGGGTCACGTTTGTTGGTTGTTTGCGAGATAAATTTAGCATGTTTCTATTTTGGTCATAACTTTTACATACGACATCCATTTTTCACAATTTTTCTTTGTTGAAAGGTAGATTCAAATGGTTATTTAGTGGAGTTGGTATTTTATATATTTGGCTCTTGGAGCTTTCTATAGGTTGTTGAAGTTAGACCTTGTTTTTTCACTTCTAGGGTCATAACTTGCTCAAATAGAGTATGTTTTCACAAACAAGTACACATTGGAAAGGTAGTTCAATGATCTATCTAGATCTATTGCTATTCTTTCCTTTTTTTTTCCCTAGGTATTTTTATTCAGTCTTTTTTGTTTTCACTTAATGGCTGATTCCCTGGTCATTTTGGCTCCTAGAAACCTTTTGTTTGCATTGGATGACTTCCCTCGAGTTGTTCTACATGCATTTCCAACACTTTTCCCTATTTGGGCATTTTAACATCTTTTTCATACGTTTTTTTGTTTGTAGATCCACTAAGATAAAGTGCCACTAGATTGTGTATATTTTTTTGGGATTTTGCACATTCTATTGTGTCTTATTTTGTACATACATTGTATTATAAATTATCATGGGGGGTTGTGTAGTGCCTTTTATTTTTCCATCACACCTTTAATTTGTGAGTGTCCTTCCATGACAACATCGAATTCTAGAGATTCTTGTCCCATTTGTGTGTGCATTGTTTGCATACCCTTTTTTAGTTGTAGGTACTTTCTTCTACACATTCTAATGTTTTTTCTTCTTCAAGCACTACTTAGTGACACAGTTTTAGCACGAACCTATCATCTCTCTCCATTTTCAACATTATGGGGGTGTTTCTAGTATTGGTGCTAATTCTTCCTTGGTTTTGCTATGTATATAGTATTTGTTCCTATGTGCTAGTTGGATACAGTGGTTGTATTAATTTTGGTCAGATGGAGTTTTCACCATATAGACATTCATGCATTTTAGTTTTGTGGAGTTGAATTATCCTCAGTTGATCGATTCTTCAGACTATTATCATATGTATCTTTGATTTCCAAATTTTTGGATTTGTTTTCCATTTATTTGATCAAGTAGTGTTGTTGGGGGCACTCATGAAAATTGTTGTCTTCTTGGAATTAATAAACTTTCTTTAGCCTATCGATACTTGTATTTTTAGCTAGCGGTTTACTCTTGCATAATTTATTAGTCTCATTTGGGTCCTTTGTTTAGATTCATATGCCATTTGTATCTTTGAATGATAGATGTTTTTCTTTGTTTTCCATCTAATTATTTGAGTAGTGTAATTGGGGGCACTCATGCAAATTATTGTCTTTAGAAGAGGTTCTTCATTCAACACTATAATAGTCTCTTCATTTGACAGTTGTCTACAACTTCTTCATGCTTCAAAGGATGTTCTTCATGTTCATATTCCTTTTTGGGACATTTTCTTGGAGGACTCTTAGTCCTTCAATCCTTTTTCTCTCTTTTGGAGAGGAGTTTTCTCCCACTAGGTTTTTCTTCTTTTCTTCGGTTGTGAGAGACTTTCTATTATGTACATGGGTACCTCATCAAACCTTTATTTGTTAGGACCCATTCTTTCATTTTATCCATTCAAGGGATTTTTACTTCTCCTTATGTTTCAATTAAGGGGCAGTGTTAGAAATTTCTATATTTAGAGACATGCTTTTTACCTTAAGTTTACTTAGTTAAGCTTTATCTAGCACCTTTATACTTTTTTTTTAAGTTTTCCTATATTAGATTAGGACTTCTCTTTCTTTTGGTGAAGAAAGCCATTATGCATTGTATTATTCATCCAGTATATTTTTCTTTTGAGAAATATAACATATCTTTCTTGCTACTCTCATTTGTGGAAGGTGTTCTTTTTTACTGGTAAATCTTGCAAACTTGCATGGGGGCTTCACTACTTAGGAATTATTATATCATGTGAATTCATATTGGGGGGTTTAATATCCTAAAATTCTTTAACATTATATTGCCTATCTATTGAAAATAGGGGGGTTTTTAATTTAGGCTATAAAAATACAATATTTAGTGAAAATAGGGGGGATTTTAATTTGGGCTGTGTATTGGGAGGGGGTGAAAAAAAAAGGATTTTAGGACAATATTTTTTGAAAATAGGGGTATTCTTTAGCATGCCATGAATGCACGTGCTATAACCCAAGTACACTAAGTGAAGCCCCTGTGCAAGCTTGTGTTGCAAAATTTAATAGTTACTATTATTCTTGTTTACCTATCTTTGAGTCTACTTGTGTTGATTTTAAATTCCCATCAAACTTATATGTTTAATATTTGTGTGCATTACTTTTGGATTTGTATATTAAACAATAATAGACTTGTGTGAATAGTTCCATTATTGAATATTTAAGTTTAACTAATGTGTGATTAAGTAAATGATTTTTTATACTCTATCTTTGGATAGAAATAGGGTAGATTTAAAGTACTGGCACACACAAAATTTGATCACTTTGAAAGTAGGATCTAAGTGTCACACATTATATTTAAGTTCTGGACATGGACCATCTAATTACATTTTAAGTAGCATAGCTTTCATGTGATAAATCAAACTTCATTACTTTCTAAAAAATGATGGTTAGAGTCCTGTATAGTATTTGAATCAAAAAATGATTCAACATCTCGGCTAACATGTAGGTATAGTGGATACCATATAATATAGACTCGAATTTTCAAAAATATTTTTAGTGTCAAATCTATTTGGCATCATATATTTCAACTTGATATTAATACAATTTTGTGATGGCAAAAATGGGACCCTCTTTTGTAATAAGATAAAATTCTCATAGTTTTAAGAATGCTAAATTATGGTCCATTAGTTTTTTGATCAACATGTATTAGAATCATTATTATCTATCAATATATACATAATTTGCATGTACTAGAAATCACTAATATAAAAAAAAATCTTAGGCTTGAGTAGTTGCCATAAAATTATATATTCATCTTGTTCTTTTGAATGAAGTGTGTTATTTTATTATAAATTTCACATTTTATTTTTCTTTAATTTGTTATTATTAAAATTGATGTAACATAGAGAGGTGAATATAGAAGGAGAGACATATCTTGAGAAAAAAATGGGGAAATGAGATAGAGAAGACAAAGAGCTATATAGAGGAAAGTGAGGAGAGATGGAGATAAGGAGGGATATATACATATGAATATATACATATACATATATATATATGTATATGTAAGGTGGTGAAAATTAGGGTTTTCACCACTAGGTATAGTAAAACCACTAATTTTACTTAGGAACCAATTACATTAGGGAAATATAGGAATTAGATAGATGTAAACCTAATAGATCTACTTCCTGATCTAATTCCAAGGGATCTTGAATGTGCATCTTCTTTCCCTTAAGATGAATTGAATTGTTGAAGATGTTGAAATTAAGGCAAATGGGCTAGAATTGAAGTAATTATGCATAAGCAATGAGCTACATTTGCTAGATAGAGCCACAAACCTAGACTTGAGGAATATAAGAGTATTTAGACTTGTTCCTAGAAAGAGCTCTTGATTTGTAAAGATTGGGATGGAGGTCACTCTAGTCCTCCACACTTTTCACACCCCAATGGGGGATAAATTCTTCACTGTAAATAAAGCCAATTTTGAAGATCACATCTCTGTACCTATTCCTACGCACACTATAGAAGTGAAATAGGTTGGGAATAGGGGTTTTCCTAAGTCAAACACTGGTTTAGGAATTAACCTTGAATGACATATTGCAAATACTGAATTATACAATGGAAAGATATACCTTAGATTTTCAATGACAGATAATGATGCTTTGCTTCTTGAATGTAATCACATATGTTGTATGAAATGGCATGAACATGACAAAATTCTAATTACACACACATGTTTGTATATGAAATATGTAATTTTCTCTGCTATAGTTGAATGAAGAATATGTAACCTTCAAGATCTCTAGAAATGCTTGATGATGAGTGCTTGAATACTTGAATGTTTGATTGCTTGAATGAAAATTGCCAGGATTAAATTAGCTTAATCAAATGTATTTGTATACATGAGATCCTAGGTCAATTTACTGATTAGGCCAACCTCCAATAATCATATAGAGCCACCAATTTCATTTCTCGCCGAAGAGATAGGTCCATCCTCCACATGAAAAATGGGCCCCATTGAGGGGGACCAGGGCACTGGGTGTTCTAGTCCTCCTCAATCAAGGACTAAAATTTAGCCCTAAAGAGGAGGACAACCCTCGAAAGATTCATTTGGTAGGTGTATATGGCATAAAAACTAGAGTTGAGGAAATAAACAAACCTGAATAGAAGATGGAGGGAGACGCACTAAAGTAGGGGCACAAACATGAGGTGTAAATTAGGTCGGTGACAATTTACGATGCTACATTTAGCCCCCACTTTAATTGGAGTATGAGCCTATGCAAAAACTCTTGGTAAAGATTGCAATGTCATAAAATTATGACCCCTATAATTTTAACCACATTTGGGGTCCTCACCTTGGTGGCGACATCTCCTTCCCTAATCGAGACCTATTTCTGCATTTTCAACCCTTCTCTCTTCCTCCTTTATGTCTTGTGTCTTCTTTAGACCCTGTCTGGGCTGTAAAATATGGTAGGACAGGGGCGTGGTGCCTCTGTCCCCCCTAGGATAGTGGTGTGGTGCCCCTGTCCCCCTAGAACAGGGGCATGGCACCCCTATCCTCACCCCTTAGGGTGGCCCTATGATTGTTCTGCCCAATCTCCTATGCATTTCTTGTCTTCGGGGTTTGTAATTCCTCTTTGTCGACCTTCGATGGTTGAAAATTAACCCTTGAGGCGTGTATAAAAAGGAATTCAATACCCTCATTCAAGGACGGATGGAAAACAAAAAGACAGATAGAGAGCATAAGGAAAAGATACAACATTTCAAGGTCACAATCAAGCATTCAAGCATTCAAGTCTTCTTCATTCATCCATTGGAGCAAAATTACAACATTCATTTGCAAGCAAGTGTGCATGTTAGGGTTTTGTCATGTTACATGCCATTTCATACAACATTTGTGGTTACATTCAAGAAGAAAAGCAATCATCATCAACAAGTTGCAGATCTGCAAGGTATACATCTTCATTGTTTACATTCAAGCATTTGCAATTACTTTCTTTCTAGGTTGATTCCTCAACCAAGGTTTGACTGAGGAAAATCCCTATCCACAACCCTCCTTTCTTCTCTTTTATGTGTGTAGATTGCAGGTGCACAACTATAATTGCAGGTTTGGGCTTCATTTGTAGAGATGGAACGACCCTTTTTGTTTCATAGATTATATGGCAGACCATGTACATTCCTGCCATGGTCCCGATGACTTTTCTCCAAATTTGCAGGGTAGATCCACGTCAGTTTAATTAGCTTCGATCTGAAGTTACAGCATGATCCCGAACTGGTAGCACCTAATTTCACTTATTTCCTCTCTCTTTTCCACATAATCAACAAGTCAACTTTCTCATTTACAAAAGAGGGTAAATCACACTTCAACCACTTGCAATCCACTCAGAATTCACATCCTTGTTTCCCTCAGATTTGGATCTAGTGGATTCAACCCCTCTTTTGAATGTAAAGTTCTTCCCAAGTGAAAATAATCCTAGTGGCTTCCTTTCTCTCTCCTAGGTGGGGAGTCACTAGGATCCAATTTTCCACTTTACAAAGACATCGCTAATTTTGAGGAACTAAGCCCCTAATCTTAGGATCTTAACTCACTCAAATGCATGCATGGGCACAAAAAACAAGAAAAAATGGCCAATAAAGGACAAACAAAAGGAAACAAAGACAAAAAAAGACAAAAGACAAAAGCCATACAAAGAAAAAAATAAAGCAAGACCTCAAGTCAACTAGCCGAAGAGACCTCGATATCAAAATGTCTCAACCACTAATTTATCATTCTTGAAAAATGTCATCTCAAGAACACAAGTAATCACATGAAAAAGAAAAGCACACATCATCTATGAAATTCTAATAGCAAATCTATGGGCTCATGAGAAGAAAGAGGAAGAGAGCATGGATACATGCTAGATGTGTTTTTCTAGGTGATCCATGAGAAGAATGATGTGAGGAGAGTAGGAATAGTCTAGTTCAGTTTTTCTAGTTCCACTCATCATCATGCGTGTGTGCAAGTGATGTCTAGTTTCAAGTATATAGCACCCCGTATAAGAGTTTTTTTCCTTTGGTTTCAACTGTGCATCAACCTCTTTAAGACATGTAATGCAAATGCAAATATCAAGGGGTGAATTTATGGCTTCAAGAACATCTCATATAAGAGTTTTTTTTCTCTGGTTTTGAGAATATGTAACCCCGTTTAAGACAAATACATGCCTAGTCTGAAGGACATCCCATGTAAGAGTTTTTTTTCTCTGGTTTCAGTAATGTGCACCCCTTTCTAAGACATATATAAAATATTGCATCTGGTTTTGGGTGTGAAGCATCTAGTATAAGAGTTTGTTTTCTCTAGTTCCAAGTCTGAACACCCTGTTTAAGACATGCAAATATGTGATACAATATGGTACAAAGAGGGTGATATGTATAACCCCCGTAAGATATCGACATATCCCTATGTTGATGTCTTAAGGAAAATAGAAACAAGGATACCCACCTTCAACACCAAGGAGATATCCTTTAGGCAGCAATATCATAAATCCAAGCTAAAGAAGGAATACTCTTACAAGCAAGGATAAGATAGTTGAAAAAGAGATATCTTGCAACAAGTGTAAAGAGGATCCTTGGAGGAGAAGATATCTTTCTCAAAAGATATCTACCTCCAAGAGGAGCTCCTTGAACAAACATAACATCTTCTACCAAAAGAAGGGAAGGAGAACAAGAATGCATACCTTCCTCCTATTGCTAGGTGAAATGGATTCTTGATGAAGGATGACACACTTTTGACCCAAAGTGGGGTAATTTTATAATAGATATACATTGCCAAGTGTAAAAAAAAGTTGTATCCAAGGACATACACCTCTTGCATAAGAGAGAATCCTTGAGAAAACAACAACTTCACATAAGGAATGACATCAAATCATAAACAAACACAAATCAACAAAGGAAAGTGGATCCTTGGAAAGGATAGGAGATAGAAATCATTTCCTCCCAAGAGTAGGGACAATGAGAAGAATTACACAACCCCTAAGGAGAGATTAAACATAAGCAAATGCACAATCTACTCACATGAAGGAATATTCAATGCAAGAAAAGACATTTTATATGTAAAATTCAACTCTAAAGAAGAGCTAATCTTCAAAGGGAGAAAGAGAGAGAGAACTAGGGGATAAGTGCACAAAGATGGTGGTTAAAAAGGGGTGTATAAGTGGACACTTTTTTTCTAAAATCAGGTGAACCTGAACTTGGAGGCAAAATTTGAAAGTCATCCTTTCAAGATATGAAGATAATCAAAGAACAAATATTGTAGTACTATGAATCTAGTTTCCAAACTACTAAACTTTTTCAAAATTGGATAAGATTAAGAGGGTCAAATCCTTTGCGCATGAAAAACACCCTAATTTTTTTTGAAAAACATATCATAGTGTTTGACGTGCGCATCAAAAAATTCATAGTTAGATTTAGTATTTTGACAAATCCTTTGGAAGAAAGATAGTTAAGAGTGAGAAATATAAGTTGTGTATTTTTTTGTAATTTTTTGTTGAGTATTTTTTTGTAATTTTTTGTTGAGTATTTTTTTTAATGATTTTTCCAATCGAGCACATCCTAAAAATTAGGTACATGTTCGTGCGTGAAGAATAACTTGCACTAAAAAAATCGAAAAAAATAATTTTTTTTTAAATTGTAAAGAATCAAGTGCACTACAATAATATATAAAGTTTTTTAAATTTGGATAAGTAGATCAAAAGATATTAAAAAATGGTACACGTATGTTTGTGAGAACTATGGAGACATTGGTAAAAGAAATTCAATAATAATATGTTATTGTTGTTCAAATTTAAAAAAAAAATATATGGTTAGAAAGCTCAAAGAATGAGTGAAAATATGGTGGCAATTTTAGAAATACCCAATTGATGAAGTGTAAACCTGATGATGACAAAGTTGAGAAACCAAGTTGATAAAATAAAACATGTCAAAAAGGAGGGAAATGGAGGGAAATCAAACTTCCAACCCATAGCTTTGTCATCTAGGCCTATTTCCAAGCCTAAACAATCAAGAGCGTGTATGGGGTACCTATGGTATAAGAAGCATGTATGCGTTGTCTTTACTATAAATAGTGTGTACGCAGTAAAAAAGCTAAAACAGAGCATATGCGCTACTTTTGTTTAAAATTTGGGAGTGTGTATAATATATATAATATGATATTGTATATATAATATGTGTATATACATATAATATATAATATATAATATATATATGTATATAATAATATATAATATATTAAGTATACATACACACATATGTGTCTATTGTATCCCTCTCCCCCCCTCAAGTGCATACATGGTGCCTCTCTCTCTCTCTCTCTCTCTCTCTCTCTCTCTCTCTCTCTCTCTCTCTCTCTCTCTCTCTCTCTCTCTCTCTCTCTCTCTCTCCTTCTCCCTTCCTCCATACCCTATCCCTCTCACTCTTCTTCTCTCCCTCCCCACTCTTTCTCTCTCCCTACCCCCTTTATCTCTTTTACTTTATATTTTTGTATTGCAATTAGGTCTACCATGTAGTGGTCACCATTTGGATGAATGGTAGACCTAATAATCCCAAGGTCCATAGTTTGAGATTGAGAGGCTATGCTTTCCTTGATAGACTTAGCATTTGGCTGAGTGTATAAAACCCATTGTGCATCATCCCTCCACCATAGTCCTCCTGTGGTGGCCTTTGGGCAATATTTGGTAATGTACATTTTTTCTTCCTAATTTTCTCCCCTGCAATTCTTAGAATATAGAGTGGTTTCCAAACTCATGGTCTGGGTAGCAATTTATAGCCACACCAAGGGAAAAAATTCCATTGCATTTAACTATCCTATTAGCTTATGTAGTAAGATTGATTTGATAGGATACAATTTAACTGATTGCTCTCTCTCTCTCTCTCTCTCTCTCTCTCTCTCTCTCTCTCTCTCTCTCTCCCTCCATACCCCATCCCTCTCTCTCTTCTTCTCTCCCTCCCCACTCTTTCTCTCTCCCTACCCCCTTCATCTCCCTTAATTTATATTGGTGTATTGTAATTACGTCTGTCATGTAGTGGTCACCATTTGGATGAACAATAGACCTAATAATCCCAAGGTCCATAGTTTGAGCTCGAGAGGCTATGCTTTCCTTGATAAAATTAGCATTTGACTCATTGCACAAAACCCATTGTGCATCATCCCTCCACCGCACTCCTCATGTGGTGGGATTTGGGCAATCTTTGGTAATGCACATTTTTTCTTCCTAATTTTCTCCCCTACAATTCTTAGAATACAAAGTGGTTTCCAAACTCATGGTCTGGGTAGTAATTTATAGCCATAACAAGGAAATCAATTCCATTGCATTTAACTATCTTATTAGCTTATGTAGTAAGATTTATTTTATAGGATACAATTTAATTGATTGCTCTCTCTCTCTCTCTCTCTCTCTCTCTCTCTCTCTCTCTCTCTCTCTCTCTCTCTCTCTCTCTCTCCCTCTCTTTTTCTCCCTCTCCCCCCTCTCCCTCTCCCTCTTGCTCCCTCCCCCTCTCCCTCTCCCTCCCTCCCTTTTCCTTCACATTTTCTTTACTAAAAATAGCACATACGGGGTACTGAGCCTATTAGTTCACTGCCCTACCATAACATTTTTCAAGCCTAGGAGCATGTACAGGGTGCCAAAACATACTGTTGGTCTTGCAAAAATTTTAGGGACTAACAATGCATATGCAGTTATTAATAGACCATGTACGTAGTACTTAGACATAGTTTTAGTTTCCCAAGAGCCTCAATGGCCTCAAAAGAAGTTTTTGAGGTCGTTGATGGCCCCACTGTAACTGTGTCTACACTTCTGTCATTGTTTTATACATATAAGTTAGCGATTTTTTTTGTTTTTGCATGATTTCAAATGATTGAATTGTTGTTCTTATTAGTTTTGTCAATATTATTGTGATTATTTAATAGTTTTGATTCAAAAAAATAATGACAAGATGCATATTAATGGTTATTTGATTGTTTATGAAGTTTTGTTTACATATATATGTAATATGATTCTATTTAGGACAACCGATATCAACCATGGGAAATAACAAGTGAAGAATGATGGAACAATGAGAGGCTGAAAAGGAAAGACAAAGGCAGTGTATGAAGAAATTATGTAACATAAGAACAATGGGACAAGAAGGTATGCCATCCTCAACATCTCAATTCGATTTACCAAATGAACATAATGCACCTAATTAAATTGAAGAGACATTTGATTTACCATATGAACCTAATATAATTGAAGAAGAGACCACATTGAATAATCAATTAAATGATGAACATACACCTGCTCTATTTGATGAATTGAATGTACACAATGCACGTAATGCACTGATGTTAACACCTCCTAGAATCATTCGTAGGAAACCAAAGTATCTACTTGACATCGATGAGAATATATTGAAGCCAATGCCTGATAAAATGAATGAACAAACTTGTAGGAGAATGGTCAAAAGAATATGGAAAAACTATTTTGAAAACTTAAATCAAATTGCAAGATGTCAATTAATTCTTCAAATGATTAAAATTTTTAATTTTAGAGAGACAATAAAAATTCTAGGCCTAAGATCATCCGAAAGTAACAACAAAAGAACTATTGTGAGAAATCTATTTTATACATATCAAGCTATTGGTTCAAAATCACGTACTAAAGATTCTAATGTTACTCGACATGTCATTACATCAACCATAATGAGAAAGAAAATAAAAAAAGATCGTTAGTAGAACAACATTAAGTAAAGCATTACATAGGCAGGAAAAAATAGAGGAACCTAACAGTAATTCTCTTTGGGCATTCTTGGGTAGACTACCATGCAAAGACAAGGTTGTTTTTGATGCACTAAGAACATTAATTGAAATTTTTTGGCATGACAACATAAGAGTTCCACCCAACCAAAGAGATGTTGTTAGAAGGTGGGTCTAGAAATTGTGAGCCACATGCCAAACACTATTTGGATATGACTCAAACAAAATTTTATGAAAGATTCCTTGAAATTTTTCCTCAAATAAGAATTTCTCAAAGATTTTTTGAAATGGAAAAACCTTTTTATATTAAGATTAATCATGTACACACCACATGTTGTTGTAGGATGCATATTGAATCTTCCATGCACTATGATATTTTTCATCACATTTGTTCTACTTTGCACACTAACGATGTTTTGCAGGAATGCAATATACAAGCACCTCCTAAGTCGGTAAGATAATTTATTTCAAGTGTTCTATGTAATAGACATGATGGTTGCATTTATTATAAGATGCCTTGTTTGGAAGGTTCTTGTGCTATATGTGGTGGTTTGCAACGTTTACCAAGATGTGTACATTTGGAGAGCACACATGAAATTGGTAGGAAACTAGTTTCTTTTGGAAAATACAAGACACTCGCATATGGAGTTAAAGATGGAAAAGATTTGAAGAGATGTGAGTTAGTAAAAAATGATATATGTGTAGCTGAATTTATGAAAATGTTTCAAGAGAAACTAGTTTATGAGTACATAATGCATACACATAGAGCTCGATGGTTAGATGAGCAATTCCAGTTATGTAAGGACACATTTCCTTTTGGCACCATTGTCTCTATCATTTATTTTTCTGAAAATTATACACTACAACCTCAAAATTATGTGAAATCTATGTATTATCATTCTACACAAGTTTCTATTTTTGTACAAATAACATTCATGCATCTAGATGATAGCACAAAGGAGGATAGAAAGGTTGTAAGAGAGTATCACTTATACATAAGTTATGATCGTACTCATTCATCAAAGTTTGTACAAGGATGCTTTAAAGTTTTCTATGATAATTTAAAGAAAAGAAACATACAATATAGCCGACACTTAATATGGTCAGATAATTGCACTGCACAATTCAAGAATTAAAGGATGTTTTATTGGTTGACAAGGATGCATATGACAAGTGGTGTACAACATTTTTGGAATTTCACCAAGGCTAGACATGGTAAAGGAGTGCATGATGGTGTAGGAGCATGTGTAAAAAGAGCCCTAGCTAGAGAAAAATTGAAGTACGAAGGTGGTGCTGAGTTGATAGATACAGAAATAATTGTGTGATGGTGTAACTCTATGATGGGTCTAGGTAATCTAGGTACGTTAAGGGTTCATAGATATTTTTGGTTGATCACTGATTCTAACATTGAAAACTATCTAGATTTTTGTACAGTTGTAGGATCGAGTGACATGCACTCATTTATGAGTTCATATGCAAGTTCCCTAGTAATTTATATGAGACAAATGGTATGTTTTTTCTCTTCATGCATGTATTGTTTGTGGGAAGAATGTGAATCACAAGAGTGGGTTGACAAATGGTCTTGTAGACCATTGGGTCCCATTGATACATATCAAATTCCCAAAGCACTACAATTGAGCCAGATGGAGACATTAGTGGATTTTGACAATGTATCCGACCTAGTGGATTTAGGTGATTTTTTGAGTTAATTTTTTTGCAAGTATTCTTTTTGGTTCATTTGTTGTAAATCACACTTTATTTTTGTTATTAATTATCACTTTATAGAATACAGCTCATGTGTATGCAATTGTTGTAGAAGAGAACAATGAAGAAGGAACAAATTACTATTTGTGTCATTGTGTTGAGCCTAAAAAAAAATTGACAACTACAATCATTGATAGAGAGGGTATTGAGTACCCAATAGGGTATGTTCTCGTGACAAGAACATGGCTTAGGAGATACCCTATCAAGAATTTTAATGTTTGGTTGTTCGAGGAATTTGAAACACATAGACATATTCTTCATTTCTCTAACCTTGGAAAGTTCGTGAATCTAACCATGAGGCAATACTTGACACAATACAGGTTAGAGCCGATCTTGAAGGCTCACTTGATTGGTTCTATAGTTCAGAGTAGAATGATTTTGATAATATTGTATATATCATCGATTAATTGTTCTATATTCATTTTTTGTATATATAAATGCCCATGAGATGATTTGTACATGTTTAGGGGCATAATTTTGTATATTTAAATGGCAATGAGTTGATTTGTACATATCAAGATGCCAAATTTTGTATATTAAAATGGTGATGAGCTGAATCGCACATATTGTAATGCCAAATTTTGTATAAAGCCCATGAGATGATTTGTAAACATTTTTTTTGTATATTCAAATAGCCAATAGCTTATTTGACCATATTTAGAGGCAAATTTTTGAATAATATGTGATAATGTTTTGTGACTATTTTGAGTTTATGTGATGTGATAAGGTCAATCATAACCATTATTGATTAGGTCAATCATGAGAATTCTTGATTCTTGTATAATCATGGAGAATTATTTGAGTCATTATCAGATCATAGGAGTCATAGATTGAGTCTAGATACAATTTGAGTAAAAATTGTCATTATTGTCAAAAAAGTTGTCAAGTAACTTCTACATCGCGTCGGTAGGGTATGGCTCTCGACGTTCTGGTACTTTGGGATGCATGAGAGGAGCATGCCTAGCATAAAACTGCCCACCCAGACGTGTTTGTGATGTCAGTTTGTGCACAACATGAATGGAATCAATTCTAGCTTATCTTGCAACTTTACATTGCATGCAACTAACAGTTTTTGCAGCAGTCAAAAAAATGCTTCCAATTGAAAATGGCTTCGAGTCATTAGAAACTAAGATAGACCATTATAGAGGAGCCTCATGTGACCCCATAGGTTCAAACGGTTTGATCATATGTTTCTCGGATTGGAAGAAATAGTCCATCAAAGTTTGACATTTTTTGGACTCGGGGCACTTGAGAGATCGCGTCAGTAGGGTATGGCTCTCGATGTTCTGACACTCTGGGATGAACAAGAGGAGCATGCCTAGCATAAACCTATCCACTTGGATGCACTTGTGACATCGATTTGTGCACACGATGAACAAAATCAATTCTATCCTATCTTGTAACTTTGCATTGCATGCAACTGATAGTTTTTGCAGCAAGCAAAAAAATGCTACCAATTGAAAATGGCTCCGAGTTGTTAGAAATAGAGATAAGCCATTGTAGAGGAGCCTCATGCAACCCCACATGTTCAAACAGATTGATCATATGTGTCATGGATTGGAAGAAACAGTCTATCAAAGTTTGACAATTTTTTGGACTCAGGGCACTTGAGAGACCGCGTCGGTAGGGTATGGCTCTTGACATTCTGACACATTGGGATGCACTAGAGGAGCATGCCTAGTGTAAAATTGCCCACCTGGATACGCTCGTGACGTAGATTTATGCACACAATGAACAAAATTAATTCTAGCCTATCTTGCAACTTTGCATTGCATGCAACTAACATTTTTTGCAGCAAGTAAAAAAATGCTACCAATTGAAAATGGCTCCAAGTCATTAGAAACTGAGATAGGCCATTGTAGAGGAGCCTCACAGGACCCCATAGGTTTAAATGGATCGATCATATGTGTCCTAGATTGGAAGAAACAATCTGTCAAATCTTGACAACTTTTTGGACTCAAAGCACTTGAGAGATTGTGTCGATAGGGTATGACTCTTGACGTTTGAGTGCTTTGGGATGCATGAGAGGAGAATACCTAGCATAAAAATACCCACTTGGATGTTCTTGTGACGTCGGTTGTGCACATGACGAATGAAATCAATTCTAGCCTATCTTGCAACTTTGCATTGCATGCAACTAACGATTTTTGCAGCAAGCGAAAAAATACTACCAATTTAAAATGGCTTCAAGTCGTCAGTAATTGAGATAGGCCATTGTGAAGGAGCCTCATGCAACCCCACAAGTTCAAACGGATCAATCATATGTGTCCTGGATTGAAAGGAATAGTCCATCAAAGTTTGACAATTTTTTGGACTCAGAGCACTTGAGAGATCGTGCCAGTAGGGCATGACTCTCGACGTTCTGACACTTTGGGATGCATGAGAGGAGAATGCCTAGCATAAACCTTCTCACTTAGATGTTCTTGTAATGTCAGTTTGTTCACACAACAAATGAAATCAATTTTATCCTATCTTGCAACTTTGCATTGCATGCAACTAACAGTTTTTGCAGCAAGTACCAATTGAAAATGGCTCTGAGTTGTTAGAAACTGAGATAGGCCATTGTAGAGGAGCCTCACTTGATCCCATAGGTTCAAATGGATCCATCATATGTACCTTGGATTGGAAGAAATAGTTCATCAAAGTTTGACCATTTTTTGGACTCGAGGCACTTGAGAGATCACGCTGGTAGGATATGACTCTTGACATTTTGGCACTTTGGGATGCATGATAGGAGCATGCCTAGTGTAAACATGCCCACTCAAATGCGCTCATGACATCGATTTGTGCACATGATGAATTGAATCAATTGTATCCTATCTTGCAACTTTGACAACTTTGACAACAACTGTGTAACTTTGACAACAAGTGAGCAACTTTGACAACAACTGTGTAACTTTGACAACAAGTGAGCAACTTTGACAACAACTGAGCAAATTTTACATCTTTTATCCAAATGAAGCCAAACTTTGACAACTTTGACAACTTTGACGATAATTGAGAAACTTTGACAACAATTGAGAAACTTTGACAACAATTGAGAAAATTTTACATCGTTGATCCAAATGACCCCAAACATGAGAACCAAAATTTGACCATTGCGAGCATGAGGGTGCTCTCACACCACAGACATATTGTTGATTACATAGAAAAATATTCATTGAAATTAATAAAAGAGCAGCCACCAAAAATAGTGAATACACAATAATGAACTGAATACAAGGAGTTTTGTAGGGTTAATTCAACATTTTAGAAATGTTATCAAATCATATTACACAATTGCAATGTTTTATATCATAGATTTTTGTTGTTTATATTCATATTGTTGATTACATAGGCAAATGATCAATTAACTTTATAAAATGGCAGCCACAAAATACAACAAATACACAATAATGAAATCAATACACATTTATTGGATTGTGTTAGGCCCAATATGGAAAGCTAATGTATTGAGAGGGGAGGGGTGAATCAGTACTCCAATACTTTTCTTGAATAATAACTTTACTGTTATGCATAAACAAAATAGTGCAGTAACATAAAATAAAGTTAAAACAAATAGATAACAATCATACATGATTCACTCCATAACACATATATTTTGGTTACGCAGAAACTCTTGGTTAGAGAGAAAAACTGCGGTGGGGATGGCACCCACAACTTCACTACTACAATAATACAGAGTGCTCAGTTAGAGCTACATATTAGCTATTTCTGATAGCTTACCCTGTTAGGAGTAACAAGATATGTTAGATCTACCTTGCTAAAGGATTTTACAACATTTATTCTGAATGTTGCACCTAGTTAGAGGCTTTACAATTTATAGACTTGATTAGAGTCTTTTACCCTGTTAAAGGTTTCTCTTACAACTTCACAATATTACAATAAAATCATTACAAATATCTGCAACTTTACATCTGAAATGTTATAGCAGATTCTATGTGCTCAGAATAGATTACCTTGCTTATAGCATACCTCAGTAACCCATATAGTAACTCGGTAAACCCTTCTATTTACTTTGTTCTTCGACTGTTCTCTGAAAACCTTCTTGGTGACCTCTGTGTCTCTGTAACAGTCTTCTTACACTCATACATACACACTTAACTCATGTTGTATAAATAGATCTCTTAAGACGATGATCCAATTCATTCCTTCGATCTTACAAACAAGATTCCTCAAATGAATAACTATACAAAATATTTCATCGGTTAGATTGATCTCAAAATCATACACAATCTTCTAGTGCAATTTCCAATGTGATAACAGTTAGATGTGCCTCGATCTTGAACACATTTTCATATGCATGTCCAAGTTCAATGTATCTGGTAACACGTTTCACTCAGTGTATATCAACTCAGTGTGTCATCTTTACTGCTCGGTAGCTACAAAAAGATACTCGGTAGACAGCTTGGTGTGTACTGCGTTCTGTGACTTCTTTCTTTTGTAACCGACTAGACTGTGCATACTGACTTCTCTGTGTATACCGACTGCATGATTCAGTAGTGTTCACCTACTAGAATATATAGTATGAATTTGAATATACAAACTAATGGCAACTTGATAAGTAGTAATAATCTCCCCTTTTGACATTAGTTGAGATGTTTGACAAAAACTACTTTCAAAGTCATAACTCAAAAATCTATATACTTTGCAAAATGACTATACTTGATAGTATATACAATAGTCAATGAAATAGTATATTCAGATATACTCCCCTTATCATTATACTATACATAACTCTGATTTTGCATGCTCGGTTCTATGCTTGTGTGCTCTGCATACTCTGCTCGGTATACTCCCCCTGTATACAATACTCTGAATATTATATCAAAACTGTATCACAAAAACTGTATCACTCCCCAAATATATTATATTACTCCCCTCATCTAGTATCACTCCCCCTTTTTGACAAACATCAAAAACTTAATTTCCATCTGGGGGCGGTAACTGGTCAAAAATAGATTTATACTTTTCTCGGGCGTCGATGAGAGTGACAGAGTGCATCCTTTACACTTTCCATTAAAGAATTTTGTGCTTGAATATCAGCCAATAGTGATATTAAGCCATCAAGAGTGCTTCCCTCTTGTGTAGTAGATAGGCATGTAGCTCGGTTAATCTATTCTTGAACTGATGAAAGATGAGGAAGGAATAATTTCTGGAGTGTCATTATATCCATCCTGATCTTGTGTTCATCATTTCTTAGTTCCAATTGTTGAGCCACGAGCTGTTGAAGCTTGGTATAAAAATTCTGAACTGAATTAGGCTCTGGAGTCAACTTATTTGAGAGATCAGTGATCTCTTTCTCAATTGCATCAGTTTTATTCTTGATGTCTTTAATGAATATAGAAAATGTGCAAAGTTTTTGAAATAAATAAAGAATATGCTTGAGTTGAGGGGATAACTCAGCAATGAATTTGATAAGTTTGACTTTGCCAATAGCTAGAGCTTTCTGTACCTCTTCTATCATTTTTGCAGTAAGCTGCCGATGTTCTTGTATTAGGTCTCTTTGTTGGAGGTGGTGTCGGTAGGGCCTTTGAAGTGTCCAGTTTCTTTCTTTTCAATACTTTACCCTTAGACAATTTAGTGCTTAATGTTATTGCTGCCTCTTCAGCTTCAAATTCCTCTTCGGTGATGGCAAGAGTGCCTTTGACAGGTGTAGAGGAAGAGTCTTCTCCAAATTTCTCAAATAATGCCTTAATCATCTTTGTAGCCTTTCTTGTAGCTTTGGGTACTACAATGCTCATTTTTACCTTTTCCTTAACTTCTTCATAAGTTCCATATCTCAGCTCAGTAGCATGCCTTGGCAATGTAAGAAATGCATCAATTTGTTGTTGTGTGATGTCAAAGTCAATCTTGTAACCCATTGGTGGCAAAGATTGAGTCCTTGGTTCCACAACATTCACATAACAGTAATTGCTGTCTACCTCAAAGCATATATCATCTTTATATTTCTCTACCAGCTGGGGTGGAATCTGGTACCTGTTGTGCATTTTCTCTTGAAATTTACTAAAGTAATCATCCATTATATCATTGAAATTATCACCTAGCTTCTTGATAAAGTCATTAATTTGATGGGTGATTGGTCGGTGTAGCTCCCAAACTACTTTACTGACTGATGGAAAGAATTTCTCAAAGTAGAAAAACATGCATACAAGAAGTGAACCAAACTTTAGTGTATTTGCCGAGTTGTTCTTCTTCGGCTTCCTTATTGTGTTTAGGTTCTCAAACAGGTTCTTCAGTAACACTTCACATAAGTCAACTTTCATTCCCTTTTTCACAATTGTATAAGCTAAGTCAACTGCAACATAGGGTATACTGTTTTCCCTTGTTGATTGGAAGAAACAATAACCAATTACTCTAATAGAAAACTTAAGTTCTACATCAGTGACATTGTTCAGTTTCAATCCTCTGTAATCAGATTCTACTCCAGTTAAATTGATTAATTCTTTCTGTGATATCATCTTTTGTGCTTGGGCATGATCATAGATAGGGTAACCGGTGATCACATGAATGATTTCCTTGGTGATTTTGAATGGTTTCTCTTCTAGCCACATGAAATCATCATGAACTCTGCTCAAAACAAACTTGACCCATTTGGGCTTGAACACATGAGGATAGGTTAGGGCTTCAATCAATCCTTTGATTTTGATGTGTTCATACTTGCTGTTTAATACACCATTGGTACATAGTTCATCATAGGTGTCTCTTATTTCAACATGACCGAGTTCTTGAACATGGCATTTGGTGAAGAATCTCACATCTTCGACTAACAAGACTCGATCCGGGATGAGTGAAAAGGCGGTTTTGTCATCTGGTTCGGAGGTGACTTTAGGAGTCAAAGAGTATTTTAGTGAGGGATTCTCTACATTCTTGACAACTATGGGATCCTGGATCTTGGACGCCATTGTAAATTTTAGCTAAAGACTAGCAAACTATCCTTAGGGTTTGACGGTTTACAAACGACAGACACTTCACACTCAGTAGATAATAACAATTTTGATAAGATCGGTAAACTAGCTTAACAGTGTGATGAGATTTGATGTAAATACCTTGGATTCGATTTGAAGAAGGTTTGATCACCTTGATTCGCTCTGATCTACTCTCTTGAAAATTTGGAAAGTGTAAATGATCGCGAAAATGCTTTTAAGTACAAAATATCTTATCGGGCTCCGTGTGTGTTAGGTCAAAAACATTAAATGCACTCGGTTCCTCTTTAACCGATTTACTCTCTTTTCTCTTTTTAACCAAGTAACCAAATTTCCTTCATTTACCGACTTGACAGGCTTCCTGTATTCACCGACTTGACAGGTTTCCTATAAAGTACTTTTGATAGAATTTCAAACTTACTAATGCATCTTGACTATGCAGATTTTGAATAGAATAGGAACTGTTATGATTTTAACCTTCAGAGAATGTAGTCCCTTAATGCCTTTTCTGGTTAATTTGGAATAGGTGCACCTGACTTGGTAGGTAAGGTGCTTTCTTCATTTGACATGATTTCCTTCTTTATCCAAATCATCTTCAATTTTTCTTTTATTTCTTCAGTGTCTTTTCTAGGTTGATCTTTGCAATCTCCAGCCAAGTGTCCAACTTTATGACAATGAAAACATGCCATACCAGGATTTCTCCATGATCTTCGGTTTTTCATTCCAAACCTTATAAAACAGTTGGCACTTATATGTCCATATCTTCCACAACATTTGCACCATATCCTTGTATTGTAATCCCATGGTACTGCTGCATATTATCGGTAATGATTTGTGTAAGTTCGGTAACCTCTAGTGTTTGCTTGGTGTACAGACCACATGTAGTTCTTTTGCTTAAGCCAGCACTTCTCGGTACTATGTCCATATCTATTGTAGTTTCTACAAAACCCTTTGAATTTTGCCTTCTGATAGTTGTTAACAGACTTTGTCCTACATTGATTAGATGTGTGACCATATTTATTGCAATTGTAACAATAACCATTGGACTTAGTGACATTCGGTTGCTTACCTTTTCTGATTTGGCACATGTTGGTAGTATGACCTTGATTTCCACAATAGTAGCAAATAGGCTTCTTTCTTTTGATGTTATTCCTATTTCTAGCTTGCTTTGATGATTCTCCTCTCTCGGTAGTATGAATTCCTTTCTCGGTAGAGTCTTTTCCTTTGTAACCGAGTCCTGCATCTCTGTTGGGTCTTCTTGTATTCAGTTGCTCATCCAACATCTTTGATGCTTCATAGCTCTTCTTCAGTGTTTCTTTGGATTTCTTCTTTGCTTCAAGTTCATTGGTCAACCTTGATACTTCAAGTTTCAATGCTTGATTTTCATCATTCTTCAGAATTTCTTCATGATGTGCATAACCTAGTTGATTTGTCATATTTTGTTGAATCCCAGTCAACTTTGTGATTTCATCATTTTTATCAGATACTAAGACTTCAAGTTGTTGTTTCTCTCTTTGTAGATCTCTTTCTTTATCCTCAGCTTTCCTCAATGCATCTAGATTTTCAGTCATCTGTGTACTGAAATGTTCTTGTTCTCTTTTCATTGCTTTTATTTGATCAGCCAATGCTTTGTTTTTTTCTTTCAATACTCCAATCATTTCTTCAGTCTCTTCAGATATATTGTTCTCAGATGATGTCTCAATTTGTTCCACTAACTCTTGAGAATCCTGCATGTCATCAAATAATCTTCTTCTTACTTTCAGAGATTTTTGCATTTGCCTTTGCATGTCTGCAATCACTTGATTAGCATGATCCAGCTCTTCTTGTAGATACACAATCCTCTGAGATTGTTTATAGCCTTCCATTGATAAGATCTTTCTCTTTAGGTAGTTAAACCCTTTTCCAAGATTAAAGCTCTAATATCAATTGTTAGGCCCAATATGGAAAGCTAATGTACTGAGAGGGGAGGGGTGAATCAGTACTCTAATACTTTTCTTGAATAATAACTTTACTATTATGCATAAGCTGAATAGTGCAGTAACATAAAATAAAGTTAAAACAAATAGATAACAATCATACATGATTCACTCCATAACACATATATTTTGGTTACGCAGAAACTCTTGGTTAGAGAGAAAAACTGCAGTGGGGATGGCACCCACAACTTCACTACTGCAATAATAAAGAGTGCTCGGTTAGAGCTACATATTAGCTATTTCTGATAGCTTACCCTGTTAGGAGTAACAAGATCTGTTAGATCTACCTTACTAAACGATTTTACAACATTTATTCTGAATGTTGCACCTAGTTAGAGGCTTTACAATTTATAGACTTGATTAGAGTCTTTTACCCTGTTAAAGGTTTCTCTTACAACTTCACAATATTACAATAAAATCATTACAAATATCTGCAACTTTACATTTGAAATGTTATAGCAGATTCTATGTGCTCAGAATAGATTACCTTGCTTATAGCATACCTCGGTAACCCATATAGTAACTCGGTAAACCCTTATGTTTACTCTGTTCTTCAACTGTTCTCTAAAAACCTTCTCGGTGACCTCTGTGTCTCTGTAACAATCTTCTTACACTCATACATACACACTTAACTCATGTTGTATAAATAGATCTCTTAAGACGGTGATCCAATTCATTGCTTCAATCTTACAAACAAGATTCCTCAAATGAATAACTATACAAAATATTTCATTGGTTAGATTGATCTTAAAATCATACACAATCTTCTAGTGCAATTTCCAATGTGATAACGGTTAGATGTGCCTCAATCTTGTAACACATTTTCATATGCATGTCCAGGTTCAATGTATCTGGTAACACGTTTCACTCAGTGTATATCAACTCGGTGTGTCATCTTTACTGCTCGATAGCTACAAAAAGATACTTGGTAGATAGCTCCGTGTGTACTACGTTCTGTGACTGCTTTCTTCTATAACCGACTAGACTGTGCATACCAACTTCTCTATGTATACTGACTTCATGATTCGGTAGTGTTCACCGACTAGAATATATAGTATGACTTTGAATATACAAACTAATGGCAACTTGATAAGTAGTAACAGATTGAATATCAAAATTTATATATATCAAAAAAAGGCATGTCTGCCAAGTCAATACAAGTATTACAAAATGTGGCATATGCCATGTCCAAATTGATATACAATAAAAATGCAGAATATATCTACATGTATTGGTCATTCTATGACCACAACTAACACTATATGATCCTAAACTTGTGGTGGATCATCAAAATCGAGCCTCTTTGATGCAGTACATGACTCTGTAGATGGTTGCAAAACCACAATTCAAAAGCCAAGTTAGAATTCTTTTGTAGAAAATAGTTCACAATTAACAACATAACTATGCATTTAACTATAATTTCTTTGCAATTGAAATGTAGATTGCCTCATTAGCTGATCTTGGATCTAATGTCTTCGCTCTCCTCTCCTTGTCAGTCTTAGGATTTTTCTTGAAGACAAACTCAAAAGGATCCATGTTATGGTTGAACCGCGAAGGGGGCCATTGTAGATTAAAAGTATAATTAATACAATGTACTACCATAGATACATCAAAAACACTTAAAACCTATAATATAGAGAATAATGACATACCAATGCTTGAGATGCTTCTCCAATGGACTGAGGATGGCTCATTATCGATGGAGAAATTGTCGCTATTAAGTATACAAAAAATGATCAAAGATTAAATACAATTAATATAATGATAAGTATTGTACGTTAAAAACAATTAATGTAATATATCAAACAAAAGTAACCTGGATCTTGACATGCTTCTCCAGTGCACGAAGGAGGGCTCGCCATTGATGAAGAAACTATGGATATTTCCTATATGAAAAAATTATAAGATTATAATTTATCACAATTTCACATGTACACGTGCATATAATCATGAAATCAAGAAAATAAAATAGAGACACATACCTTCACCCTCTCTCGATCCATGGGCGAATCAAGTGCATTCAACAAATCCACATAGCTCAATGGCCACTGTACATGTAAAATAGACAAAAAACACTAATCAATCTACAAATCCCAACTAAGACAATTTCAACATTTCCAAACAATTGTACAACTAAAAATGTGTTTAATTACCTTCTTCCCATGTTTTGGCATCTTCGAGGAATTCTTTTTCTTAGGACAAGGATTAGAAGTGGAGGGGATACCCTAAAAAAAAAAATTAACATGAAATATTAGTACAGATAATATATTAAGCATAATTTTAAAAATCTAAAATGAAATAACTTGCATATTCCATCAAAACAATACATAAAAAAGGGTGTACAAAATATGATACTGTATAGCCTTGTAGGCCAAAATCAATCGCTCAGAGTGTGATGTCATGAATCTGGGAAATTTGGTCCCCCGTCAACACCTACAAACCAAAAATTGGACCAAGCATTAAAGATAGTTAGTATATCTTGTAATTTTTTTGAATTTGAAGTGTGCTATTCTATTTTAACATGTTACAAAATTTATACCTCAGGCGTCGAAGTTGCAATTGTAGTAACTGCGGGAGGAGTATGGGATACCGTTGCTACATCCTAAAATGCATATTATTTGTATCAATTTAAATCGATGTATAAATGAAAATTCATTTATGTAATTACAAATTTAAAGTGACTGATAAATAAAATGATATGAATTCAAATCAATACACCTGTGTTTGCGGCTGATGGCCAAACAACATGTCCATCAACTCGTCTGTCAGTGCCACATCCTTAGTCATGTGGGTCTGACATCTACTCCCACAACTTGTGCATGAATGAGATGTGGATCCATCTACAATGACCTCATCATTTGTCCTTGTGCATATCCCCAAGCAACTGACACACATATGTTGAATGGGCTCTCTATCGCCACCTGGAGCAACTAATTGTTGGCCATTTGGTGGAATTGATTTTGTGTTGCACTGATGTTTTGTCATTAATGTCAATACTAGTTGTTTGGATGCTTTATCGACACCCTTCTAGTCCTAATAGGTTGAGTGGTTTTTGGTTAACTTGGATCCGGCATGATTCAGTTGACTCCGGTATAATCTGGTGATGGAGTTGACTTGTTCATAATGCTTATACTCATATTTGGTCAGTTGGTTTTGGTCTAGTGATTGGATTCTATCCTGCTTGCTATGAAGATTGGTTTCTGGTTTCGGTGAGGGTTTTACCAGCAAAGCTTTTGGTGGAGATCTTTGATGCATTGCATAATTGGTGTTCGTGCAGCTTTTGATGGAGTTTTAGGATGCTATTGGTGATCTTGTTTGAGACTTGGCATTTGGAGATCATTGCTAAAGCATGTGGACCTATACTTGGTCTCGGTTGATCTAGGTTATGGACCGACATTGATGTAATGTGTGGATAGGAAAAATTGTTGTATTTTTGGGATGTATTATAAGTGGATATTATTTGTTTTGGTCTAAGGCTGACATGGTTTGTAATTATGTAATTTGTTTATTTTCTGGTGGCTGACCTAATTGTTTATGGTCGAAGGTTTGTATAAATAAGATATAAGATCTTATTGTAGATCATCATGGTTATTGTAAGAGGTCATGGTCAAGGAAAGTAATGTGCGAATAATGTAATATCATTTAGGCAAAGGAGTTGGTTGATCATTGGTGATGGAATTGGGTTTATGTAAGAGGATTTAGTCCTCTGGTATTGAGCTTAACTAGAATCATACTCAGGCATAGCAGATGCTATCTTTTGCAGTTCAAAACTTCTCCATATTGTAGTTTGGATTTGTATGTAGTCAGTGAGGCTCCTTTTGTGATGAGCAGTGTGATCTAGGTTGTTGGCCTTCCTGCAAGTATGGGCCCCTTCATTGTAAATTCATATACTTACTGCAAAAGTATTATCTGATTGTGAGTAGGCTTCCTATCATGGTTTTTCCCTTTACTGGGTTTTCCACGTACAAATCTTGGTGTTGTGTGGATGGCTTTTATTCTATGATTATTGTTTATGCTTAATTGGATTAACTGCTATTCTGGTATTATTATTTTGGGTTCCAGTATTGTTGTTTTAAATTGCTAATGCTTCTGGATCTATGACAACTGATTCACTCCCCCCTTTTAGTTGTCTTTCGGTTATCTAAACTGTATAACAATTGGTATCAGAGCTTTGGTCCTCTCTGCAGAAAGCTTAATCGGTTGAGGAAGATCCTATGGCAACTAACAGTTCAAGTCCATCCAGTTCTTCTCGAGCTACCTTTCGAAGGGATATAGTGAGGCTTGAAGGAACAAATTATACAGTATGGAAGATTCAAATGGAGACTCATTTGAGATGTCTTGGCAAGGAGATTTGGGAGATCACACAGAATGGTGTCACACCCTTTAATCTGGGATCTGGCAATCCTCCTCCGACAAACTTGGACAAGGAGATTGAGAATGATTGTAGAGCAAGAGAAGCCCTCTTATGTATACTTTTTGATCAAAAAATAATGGGATTAACCGACAAATCATCTCAAAAGGCTATATGGGATAAGTTGCAGACTCTTAATGAAGGTGACCCTATAGTTAAGATTGCTAAATTTGATGGTTACCGGGTGAGATATAAAAACCAGAAGATGGAAGAAGATGAAAGGATAACTGCATTCATGGAAAGAGTAAATGAGATTATTATGGGAATTCAATGTTGTGGTGGAACTCTGAGTGAAGATGAAATTATTTCTAAAGTCCTGAGAGCCCTACCACTAGCTTACAAAATGAAGGCTACTACTATCAATGAGTTGAGAACAATGGCTAATACATCTGTCAACAAAGATACTTTGGTTGGGGAAGTATCTGCTTTTGAGCTTGAGGAATTTGGACCTTTTGGAGCTATGAAGACTGAACTTGGTTTTCATGTATCTACATCTATAACCAGTAAGCAAGACTAGAAAGCTTTATATACAAAAGAATTAGAAGATATGAAGAGAGAAGTTGATGAGTTTGAGAAAATTGAAGCACTATTTGCTAGAAGAGTACCGAAAGGACCAGTAAGAGTAAGTATGAAGGAAAAGCACCTTTTAAATGTTTTGCATGTAATAAGATTGGTCATTTTGCATCTAGATGTCTTGAAAGGAATTCAAGATTTGAAGAAAGAGTTAAAAGATCATTTAAGCCTAACCCTAGATATCAGAACAAGTATAGATTCAAGAAAAACATAGACAAATCATACTAGATAGCGGATGAGGAAGGCATTCTTGATTTAGATGATGAACTGACAGAAGATTTTGCTAGTGGATCTAGCAATGGGAAATAATGGGTATTCTTGGCTATCAAGGAAGATGATCCAACACTGGAAGAGAATGTACCTGAGGAGAAGGCACTTGCTGCTAAAATTATGGAAAAGGATGAATGGGTAATTGACAGTAGTTTTTCACATCATATGACTAGAGATAAAGGGAAGTTTCTGTCTTTGCAAGAAATTGATGGCGGACTAGTTAGATTTGAAGATGACAAGGCATGTATGATCAAAGGAAAAGGAACTATATCATTGGATGGTAAGAACAATACTGAAAATGTTTATTATGTTGAAGGTTTGAAGCATAATCTTTTGAATTGACTGATTAATAAGGAACTCTACTTTCCTTATACTAGTAGGCCCCCCTCCCCTCCCTTGAAAACATTGGATGGAATGAAAACGTCAGATGGAATGAAGGATGGAAGGATGTCGACCTACCCCTACCCATTCAAATGGTAGTACAACTGGAAGATAAGGGATTTCAATTATAGGTCAATGATGGAAAATGAAAAATCATTAACAGATCTGGCCTAGAGATTGCAACCGGTACACAGACAAAAGGTAACATATTTCATTTGAACTCAGGTGAGAAGACATGTTTGATTACACAGATTGATGAGAGATGGCTATAGCATAAAAGGTTGTGTCAGGTGAATTTTGATTTCATTTTAAAGATCAGTTCAACTAAGGTTGTTAGAGATATACTTAAGATTATGAAGCCCTATAATCCGGTATGTAAAGAATGTCAAATGGGTAAACAAGTCAGAACCTTTTTTAGGAGTATAAAAGATAAATCAAATGATGTTCTTGATCTTATTCATACTGATTTGTGTGGCCCTGCTAGAGTTAAAAGTTTTTATGGTGATAGATATTTCATGCTAATCATTGATGATTATTCTAGAATGATGTGGGTTACTTTTTTGAGAGATAAATATGAAGCATTTGAAAAGTTTAAAATCTTTAAGGCTAAAGTGGAAACTGAGATAGGATTGAAGATTAAATGTTTGAGATCAGATCATGGTGGAGAATTCACATCCGGTGAGTTTAATAACTTTTGTGACAAGCATGGTATAAGAAGACAATTTTCTTCTCCCTAGACACCTCAGCAGAATGGAGTTGTGGAAATGAAAAATGGAACTATCTTGGATGCTGCTACAATAATGATGATGGAAGAAAATCTACCTCATATCTATTGGAGGAAGTAGTTAGTACAATGGTTTATACATTCAATAGAGTACATATCAAAGGAGAAACCAGTAAGACACCTTATGAATTATGGTCTGGCAATACATCTACAGTTAAGTAATTTAGAATTTTTGGTAGTAAATTTTATATCAGGAGAGATGATACTATTGGGAAATTTGATCCTAGAAGTGATAAAGGCATATTTCTTGGTTATTCTAATGAAAGAAAAGAATATATATGTTATAACAAGAGATTGCAGAAAATAGTGGAGAGGGCTAATGTCAAAGTAGATGAGCTGAGAAAAAGTCAAATAAGAATTTATGAGAAGGAACCGACAGCGAAAATGATTATATTTGAACTGGTAGCACATTTACTAGAATAGAGAGTTGAACCAATTACTCCGACAACATCAGATAATTCTACAGTAACTAAAGAATAGGGAAGAGGAACAAAGAGTCAGAAAACTCCTAGGTATGTGAGATTGAATCATTCTGAAGATCAAATCATTGGGGATAAGAGCAATGGAGTGATGACAAGAAAAAGACTGGCAACTAGTGAGGTATGTTTAATTTCACAAGTTGAACTGATATCAGTAATTGAGGCATGTAAAGATAAATTTTGGTTAAAAGCTATGAAAGAGGAATTAGATCAAATTGAGAAGAATAACACATGGACTTTAGTTCCGCAGCCTAAAAATAAAAATGTTATTGGAACTAAATGGGTTTTTAGGAATAAATTGAATGAGGATGGTCAAGTTATAAGAAATAAGGCTAGATTGGTTTGTAAAGGATATTCTCAGAAGGAAGGAATTGATTATGGAGAAACTTTTGCACTGGTAGCTAGGATTGAAGCTGTAAGATTATTTCTTGCCTATGTTGCTTATAAAAACTACAAGGTTTATCAAATGGATGTTAAATGTGCATCTTGATGAGGAAGTTTATATTAAGAAACCTGATGGTTTTTCACTATCAGATGATATTGATATGGTTTGCAGGTTAAGGAAAGCTTTATATGGATTGAAACAAGAACCTAGAGCTTGGTATGCAAGGCTGGATAAATATCTTCTGAAGCTTGGTTTTACTAAGGGTAGCACTGATAGTCATTTATATTATAAAATAACTGATGATGATATACTGATTGTTGAAGTATTTGTTGATGACATTAATTTTGGGGGTGAAGACAAATTATGCATAGAATTTTCTAAGAATATGGAGATAATTTGAGATGTCTATGATTGGTGAGATGAAATTTTTCTTAGTTTTGCAGATTACTCAAACTGATAAAGGTATTTTTATTTGTCAAACTAAATATGCTAGGAATTGTTGAAGAAATTTGGTATGGGAGATTCTAAAACAGTAAACACACCTATGGTTACAAACAAGAAATTGACAAAGAAAGATGTTTCTGCGTCAATAAATCCTACAAGATACAAATCTATGGCTGGAGGTCTACTTTATTTGACTCGAACTAGGCTTGATATTATAAATGTTGTTTGTATTGTTTTAATATTTCAGAGTGATCCTAGAGAAAATCATGAGATGGTGGTGAAAAAGATTTTTAGATACTTGCAAGGTACATCAGAATATGGTTTATGGTACCCTAAGGATGATAACTTTACTTTATGTGAATATACAGATGTTGATTGGGCTGGAGATGTTGATGACTAGAAAAGTACTTTTGGCGGAGCTTTCTTTCTTGGAAAGATGATGGTTTCATGGATCAGCAAGAAACACTCATGTACTTCTTTATCTACTGTTGAAGCTGAGTATGTTGTTGCTTCTACTAATTGTACACAAGTTTTATGGATGAAGCAGATATTGAAGGATATAAGGTGGATTGTGATGCAGCGGTAGTTATTCACTGTGATAACTCTGCTGCTATTGATATATCAAAGAATCCGGTATTTCATTCTAAGACAAAGAACATATCTATCAAGTATAACTTTTTGAAGGAGAAGGTGGAAGGAAATGAAGTTAAACTAGTTTATGTGAACACTAAAGAACAAATTACAGATATTTTCACTAAACCTCTATCGAAGGAATCATTTGAGTACCTGAGAGACAGATTGGGGGTTTCTGCCCCTTCAGTAGAGACTTGATTGATGTGGTTTGGCATCAGTCTAGTATGCATTATTAGAGATACTATTCATTTTGGCACTGATGTGGGATGCTACTGCTTAGGAGGAGTAGTCATCTTTGAGATTCAGAGGCTTATGTTTTTGCTTTGATATTTCTATCAGATTTCTGGCATTGATGTCAAAGGGGGAGAGATGGTGATGTGAAAAAGAAACTCAGAACTTTACAGAGATATTATTCAAAGGGGAGAGATATTGTTGGTTGTCTTCCATAGGGGGAGACTTGTTTGGAATTTCCTAGTACTTGGATATTTTTCACATCTAGTGTTTCCATCAATGCCAAAGGGGTAGAGTGTTGGCCATTTGGTGGAATTGATTATGTGTTGCATTGATGTTTTGTCATTGATGTCAACACTAGCAGTTTGGATGATTTACTGGCACCCTTCTGGTCCCGGTAGGTTGAGTGGTTTTTGGTTAACTTGGATCCGACATGATCCAGTTGACTCTGATATAATTTGGTTATGGAATTGACTTGTTCATAATTCTTATACTCATATTTGGTCAGTTGGTTTTGGTCTGGTGATTGGATACTATCCTGCTAGCTATGAAGATTGGTTTTTGGTTCCGACGAGGGTTTCACCGATAGAGCTTTTGGTGGAGATCTTTGATGCAATGCATAATTAGTGTTGGTGCAACTTCAGGATGTTGTTGGTGATCTTGTTCAAGACTTGGTGTTTGGAGATCATTGTTGAAGCGTGTGGACCTATACTTGGTCCCAGTTGATCTAGGTTATGGATCAACATTTATGTAACATGTGGATATGACCTATTGTTGTATTTATAGGATGTCTTATGTGTGGATATTATTTATTTTGGTCTAAGGCCAACATGGTTTATAATTATGTAATTGGTTTATCGTTTGGTGGATGACCTGAGTGTTTATGGTTGAGGGTTTGTATAAATAAGATGTAAGATCTCATTGTAGATCATCATGGTTATTGTAAGAGGTCATGGTCAAGGAAAGTAATGTGCGAATAATGTAATATCATTCAAGAAAATGAGTTGGTCTATCATTGGTGATCGAATTGGGTTTGTGTAAGAGGATTTAGTCCTCTGGTATTGAGCTTAACCAGAACTATACTCACGTATAGGAGATGCTATCTTTTGCAGTTCAACACTTCTCCGGATTGTAGTATGGATTTGTATGTAGTGAGTAAGGCTCCTTTTGTGATGAGCAGTGTACTCTAGGTTGCTAGCCTTCCTGCAAGTGCAGGCCCCTTCATTGTAAATTCACATACTTACTGTAGAAGTATTATCTGACTATGGGTAGGCTTCCCATCATGGTTTTTCCCTTTACCAATTTTTCCACGTACAAATCTCTATGTTGTGTGGATGGCTTTTATTCTTTTATTATTGTTTATGCTTAATTGGATTAACTGCTATTCCGGTATTATTATTTTGGGTTCTGGTATTGTTGTTTTAAATTGCTAATGCTTCTGGTAATCTATGACAACTAATTCACCCCCCCTCTCAGTTGTCTTTCAGTTATCTGAACTGTCTAACACTAATGGCTCATTATCTAATACAAGAGGGTGTGCTAACTATGTCCCATGCTAGATGATGGCACCAGTCAATGTTGTGGCCATCTGAAGAGTCTGTAGCTCCATCGACTCTTTCATCTCTACTAGGACAACCTGATGCACCTTGGGTTTGGGTGCTAGGGGGCACTGATTCTTAGGGGATAATCGCCTATGGGCTCCAGGTCTATCTTGGGTAGAGTTGCCACCTCTACCATGGAACTCTCTCATATGAAAATAGTTTGGCCATACATTGAGGACAAACTCACAGTATACTTTTCTCAAAAAATACAATGGCACCTCATAATTATTACAAGGTGGATTATCAAAGATCATCCACCATCTCTACCAAAAAATATTCTTCATCTGCACATATTGGTACACCAATGTATGGGAAACCTCTTTGTATAAGAGGTAACGACTGATCAGTTTTAGGATCAACAAAAGGGGCACATATTTGTTGTTTACTAATATTTTTGTTTTTCACTTGCTCGTATGATAACCAACTAGCATAGTATTGATGACACCTATCCCTAAAGTTTTCCCATTTTGTAATTTGTGTGGAAACGGTTGTGGCACCACTAGATAATGTTTCTAGGCTAGTGGCAAGGGATTTATGATGCTCAAGCTCAGATGTTTTCAATTTATTAATCAGTCTATTTATTTTAGACATTTTTTGCCCTAACTGATTAATCAATTGCTCCTATGTATCAGGTGTACAGTCAAAAGGAGGAGCTGGAGGTGTATCTTGTAGGTTTTGTTCGGGGTTTTTAGGAGGTGCATCTTGTTGTTGTTGTTGTGGATTATCAACATTTGGTTTTTGAAAGAAAAAATTAAAAAACCTAATCAAAATAAATGAAATTAAATTCAAAACATAAAAAAATTGAATAAACAAGAAAGAAAAACTAACCTTGATCCATAGTGCTTGGTGGAGAAATGTGGGAGCCCGTTTGCGGTTTCATGGGAAAAATGAAGAAAAAAAGGTTGTGGTTGCAGGGAGAATAAGACCCAGTCATTTAAAAAAATAAAAATTGACAGGTATTGCGTACACGGTTTTTTAGGACTAAAAACCACGTACGCAATCACTTTCCTAAAAGCACCGCGTACGTGGTCACTTTCCTAAAAACACTGCATACACTATCACTTTCCTACAAACGTTGTGTATGTAGTATCTTTTCTTTAGGCTCGAGGACAACAGACCTAAGAACGTACGCGGTGATTTGAAATTTTAATACCACATATGCACTGCTTGTTTTTTCATGTTTTTTTAGGTCGTGTCCAATTTTCTGACCACCATCTTTGTGCACATACCCTAGGATGAAAGATCACATATTCTTCTAGAGAGAAAAATTAATCATAAAAGACATACAATCTTATGCAAGAAAGGACATCAAAAACATAAAAAATGCAACCCCTAAAGGAAATAGTGACAATTAAGAGAGAGAGAGAGAGAGAGAGAGAGAGAGAGAGGATACTTTCCCCCCAAGTATCAAGGCAAGAATGAACCATGTTGCTGCCCCAATATGTTTGAAATTGAAAAAGCATCACCTCTTATGACAAAGATCCCCTAATTAAGTTAACTACTAGTGTGATAGGGTAAGGAGCAATATGAAGGGTGTGTAGAGTGTTAGAATAACCGGTGGACAACTGAGAGAGGGGGGGTGAATTAGTTGTCAATCACTTTATATTAATCAAACCACTTTATAACCTTTAGCCGGAGCATAAACATTAAATACTAGAATAGCAGAAATAGATACCGGTAAGCAATAAAACTTAAGAATGAAATAGAGAATCAACACAATGCAACCATACCACATAGCACCATGATTTGTACATGGAAAACCCAATAAAAGGAAAAACCATGGTGGGAAGCCTACCCACAGTCAGATAATACTTCTGCAGAAAGTATGTGATACAATAAGGGGCATGCACATGTAGGAAGGCACACTACCTAGAGCATACTGCTCATTACAAAGGAGTTTCACTAACTACAAAGAGGTTATAACCACCTCAATATAATTGGACAACAATCTAGAAGAATGAATTGCTAATGACAGCATCTACCATGCCTGATTACAGTCCCAGTTAAGCTTAATACTGGAGGCCTTTGACCTCTTACATAAACCCAATTTGATCACCTATGATTGACCAAATCTCCTTCGCATATGATTGTTCATTCCATGACCATGACCACCATGATCTACAATGAGATCTTACATCAATTTATACAAATCCTAAGGCCTAAACCAATTAGGTCAGCCACCTAAAAGATATTACAATAGGATCATTACATACATCCACATTACAATGATATGCCATGTCGGCTTTAGACCAAAACAACATTAACCAATCCATAAATCATCCCAATAACATGTAGAGAACACATAGCATGATACCGGTCCATAACTTGGACCCAAGTAGATTCACCATGCCAAAGCGATGTCTCCAATCAGTTGAGGCATGAACAAAGACCATCTTCTGCATCCTGAATTCCATCTAGAAGCTGCACCAACACCACTTATGCATCCTATCAAAGATTCTCAGTAAAATCTCTGTCAGTAAAACCTTAAAACCTTGCTGGTATAGGCTTACTAGAGTGTATGATAGCATTCGATCATCAAGTCAATACCAACTGACCAAAACATGCTCCAAAAACATCAAACCAAATATATTTCATTGATCCAAACATGTCGATAGTATCCAACTGATAGTCCCTTCTACTGGCAACACTAGTTCTTCTACTGGTAACCAAAATATGTCTGCCAGTAACCAATCATAATAGCTAGTGTTGACATCAATGAAAAAACATCAATGCAACACATAATCAATTCCTTCATATTGCTAACAATCTCCCTCTTTGGCATTGATGGCAACACTAGATGTGAAAAAGAAAAAATCTAAGTGCCAAGAAATGCCAAAAATTTCTCATAGAAGATATAACAATGAAAAACTGAAAAATCCCAAGAACCCCCCCTGAGGAGTGCAGTCCAATCTGAAACTGATCTGAATCTCCCATATGACATATTATGACATTATTTTTCACATATAACTCTCCCCCTTTGACATCAGTGCCAAAGATATGACAGATATCAAAATCCTGTGAATCTCAAAGCTGACTACTCCCCCTGAGTAGTAGCACCACTACATCAATCTGGAGCAAAGGATAAAGTTGATGATGCATACCGGACTGATGCACTGCTCCATCAATTAAGTTTCTATTGGAGGGGTAGATACCCCTAACCTATCTCTCAAATATTCAAATGATTCCTTAGACAGTGGTTTAGTGAATATATCTGCAATCTTCTCTTTAGTGTTCACATAAATCAATTTTACTTCCTTTGCTTCCACCTTTTCTTTCAAAAAGTTATATTTTATTGAAATGTGCTTAGTCTTGGAGTGAAATACCGAATTCTTAGATATGTCAATAGCTGCAGAGTTATCACAATAGATAACTACTAGTTCACTGCAATTTACCTTGATATCCTTTAACATTTGCTTCATTTGCAAGACTTGAGTGCAATTAGTTGTTGTTGCAATATATTTAGCTTCTGCAGTAGATAAAGAAATGCATGATAGTTTTTTGTTGATCCATGAAACCAATTTATTTCCAAGAAAGAAAGCTCCACCAAAAGTGTTCTTCCGGTCATCAGTATCTTGTGCCCAATCTGCATCTATATATGCACATAAAGTGAAGTTATCATCTCTAGAGTACCATAAGCCATATTCTATTGTTCCTTACAAATACCAGAATATCCTCTTTACTACACATTCATGATTTTCTTTAGGATTACTTTGATATCTTGAAACAATACTTATTGCATTCATAATATCCGGTCTATTCTGAGTTAGATATAACAAGCCACCAATCATAGACTTATACCTTGTCAAATTTACCGATGCAGATGTGTCTTTGATAGATAATTTATCACTATTCACCATAAAAGTACTTACCAGTTTGGAATTATCCATATCAAAACTCTTCAACAATTCCCTTAGATACTTAGTTTAACAGATAAAAATGCCTTTGTCACTTTGAGTAATTTACAAACCTAAGAAAAATCTCATCTCACCAATCATAGACATTTCAAATTCATTCTTTATATTATTAGAGAATTCCATGCACAATTTATCTTCACCTCCAAAAATGATATCATCAACAAATACTTCAATAATCAAAATATCATCATTAGTGATCTTGTAATATAAATTACTATCAGCACTACCTTTGGTAAAACCAAGCTTCAAAAGATATTTATCCAACCTTGCATACCAAGCTCTAGGAGCTTGTTTCAATACATAGAGTGCTTTCCTTAACCTGCAAACCATATCTTTGTCATCTGTCAGTGAAAATCCATCAGGCTGCTCAATGTATACTTCTTCCTCAAGTTCACCATTCAAAAATGTACATTTAACATCCATTTGATAGACCTTATAGTTCTTGTATGCTGCATAGGCAAGAAATAGTCTAACAACTTCAATTCTAGCTACTAGTGCAAATGTCTCACGATAATCAATTCCTTCCATTTGAGAATATCCTTTACAAACCAGTCTAGCCTTTTTTCTTACAACTTGACCATCCTCATTTAGTTTATTTCTAAAAAACCATTTAGTTCCAATAACATTCTTATTTTTAGGCTGAGGAACTAAAGTCCAGGTCTTATTCTCCTCTATCTGATCTAATTCATCTTGCATAGCCTTTAACCAATATTTATCTTTACAAGCTTCAATAACAAATGTCGATTCAATTTGAGAAATAAGACATACCTCTTCATTTTCTAGTCTTCTTCTTGTCATAACTCCCTTGTTCATGTCTCCAATGATTTGATCTTCAAAATTATTTAATCTTACATACCTTGTTGTCTTCTGAACTTTAGGTTCACTATTCTGATCATCAGTCACAGTTGATTTTTCTAATTGTTCCGGTGAAACTATCTTAGTGTCTTGTACTGATTGAGGTATTGCTAGATCGGTTATGATCACTTCCACTATCAGTTCTCTATCATATGATATAGATTTATCTTTGTATTACTCATCCACTTTCACATTTGTGCTCTCCATAATTTTTTGCAATCTTTTGTTATAACATCTATATGCTTTGCTCTAAATTTAATATCCAAGAAATATCCCTTCATCACATCTAGGATCAAACTTCTTAATTGAATCATCCCTTTTGATATAACATTTACTTCCAAAATTTCTAAAATATTTAATAGTAGGTGTATGTCCAAACCATAATTCATAAGGAGTCTTACCGGTTTCACCTTTGATATGAACTATGTTGAATATGTAGACTATTGTACTCACTACTTTTCTCTAGTAGATGTGAGGCAATTTGGCTTCCATCATCATGGTTCTTGTTGCATCCAAAATGGTTCTATTTTTCCTTTCCACTACTCCATTTTGTTGAGGGGTCTAGGGTATAGATAACTGTCTCCTAATTCCATTTATCTTACAATAACTGTTAAATTCATGAGATGTGAACTCACTGCCTTGATTTGATCTCGGACATTTGATTTTCAATCCAATTTCTATTTCCACCTTTTTTTTAAAGATCTTGAATTTCTCAAAAGGTTCAAATTTTTCCCTTAGAAAAGTCACCCACATTCTAGAATAATCATCAATTATTAGCATGAAGTACCTATCACCTTGAAAGCTTCTAGTCCTTGCTGGACCACATAAGTCAGTATGAATCAAATCAAGCACATAATTAGATTTATCATGTATGTTCTTAAAAGAATTTCTAACTTTCTTTCCCAATTGACATTCCTTACATACCGGATTATGAGGCTTTATAATCTTAGGTATATCTCTAACTGCCTTTGTTGAATTGATCTTAACAATACAATCAAAATTAACATGAAACAACCTCTTATGCCATAACCAACTCTCATCAATATGAGAAATCAAACATGTCTTATCACCGATGTTCAAGTGAAATATATTACCTTCAGTCTGAGTACTGGTTGCAATCTCCAAACAAGTTATGTTAATGATTTTGCATTTTCTATCTTTGAACTGAAGTTGGAATCCCTTATCCACCAATTTACCAACACTTAAAAGATTATGCTTTAAACCTTCTACATAGTAGACATTATTAGTATTATGCTTTCCATCTAGAGAAATAATACCTCTACCTTTGATCATACATGCTTTGTCATCTCCAAATCTGACTTGACCACCATTATATTCTTGTAGGGACAAAAACTTTCTTTTATCTCTAGTCATATGATGTGAGAATCCACTATCAATTACTCATTCATCCATGTCTTGAACTTTTGTTGCTAGGGCCTTTTCTTCATTCTTGATAATCGGTTCAGGTTCATCTTCCTTTATAGCATAGAACACCCATTCCTTTCCATTGCCGGAAGTAGAGTCTCTTGTCGGTTCATCATCTGAGTCATCACTTACTCCTTCCTCATCTTCAATGTAGCATAGTTTATTTTTCTTGAATCTATATTTGTTCTGATTAGGCTTAAATGATTTCTTAACTCTTTGTTCAAATATTGCATTCCTTTCAAGACATCTAGATGCAAAATGACCAATCTTATTACATGCAAAACATTTAAAGGGTGCTTTTCCTTCATACTTACTTCGTGTCGGTCCTTTAGGTACTCTTCTAGCAAATAGGGCTTCAAGTTACTCAAATTCTCCATCCTCTTTCCTCATATCTTCCAATTCTTTTGCATTTATGGTTTTCCAATCACTTTTTTTGGTAGATGATGATGCATGAAAAGCAAGTTTAGACTTTGCAACTCCAAAGGGTCCAAATTCTTCAAGCTCAAAAGCAGATAATTTCCCAATCAAAATGTCTATTTTAACTAAAGTGTTTTCCATTGTTCTTAATTCATTAATTGTAGTAGCTTTCATCTTGTAAGCCAGTAGGAATCTCAAAACTTTAGAAACTATTTCATCTTCACTCAGAGATCCTCCACAACATTGAATTCCCATGACAATCTCATTTACTCTTTCCAAAAATTTAGCAGTTGTTTCATTATCTTCCATCTTCAAGTTCTCATATCTTACTCGGTAACCATCAAGTTTAGCAATTTTGACAATAGGGTCACCTTCATTCAGAGTTTGCAATTTATCCTACATAACCTTTGTAGATGATTTATCTATCAATCCCATGATTTGTTGATTAGTGAGTGCATACAAGAGGGCTTCTCTAGCTCTGCAATCATTTTCAATATTTTTGTCCAAGTCTGCTGGAGCAGGATTGTTAGATGTCGGATCATAAGGTGTATATCCTTTCTCAGTGATCTCCCAAATATCCTTACCAAGACATCTAAGATGAGTATCCATTCAGATTTTCTATATCCCATAGTTTGTTCCATCAAGCTTAGAGATTTCTCTTCTGAAAATAGCTGTCAGTGGATTTGAAGTATTAGTTGCCATAGGATCTACCTCAAGTGGTTAAGCTTCTGCAAAAGAGGACCAAAGCTCTGATACCAATTGTTAGAATAACCAGTGGACAATTGAGAGGGGGGGGGGTGAATCAGTTGTCAACATATTATATTAATCAAACCACTTTATAACCTTTAGCCGGAGCACATAAACATTAAATACCGGAATAGAAGAAATAGATACAGGTAAGCAATAAAACTTAAGAATAAAATAGAGAATCAACACAATGCAACCATACCACATAACACCATGATTTGTATGTGTAAAACCCGGTAAAGGGAAAAACCATGGTGGGAAGCCTACCCACAGTTAGATAATACTTTTGCAGAAAGTATGTGATACAATAAGGCACCTGCACATGCAGGAAGGCACACTTCCTAGAGTGTAATTCTCATTAAAAAGGAGTCTCACTAACTACAGAGAGGTTATAACCACCTCAATATAATTGGACAACAATCCAAAAGAATAAATTGCCAATGATAGAATCTACCATGCCTGATTACAATCCCAATTAAGCTCAATACCGGAGGCCTTTGACCTCTTACATAAAACCAATTCGATCACCTATGATCAACCAAATCTCCTTCGCATATGATCTTTCATTCCATGACCATGACCACCATGATCTACAATGAGATCTTACATCAATTTATACAAACCCTAAGGCCTAAACCAATTAGGTTGGCCACATAAAATATATTACAATAAGATCATTACATACATCCACATTACAATGATATGCCATGTTGGTTTTAGACCAAAACAACATTAACCAATCCATAAATCATCCTAGTAATGTGTAGAGAACACGTAACATGATACCAGTCGATAACCTGGACCCAAATAGATTCACCACACCAAAGTGATGTCTCCAATCAGTCGAGGCATGAACAAAGATCATCTTCTACATCCTAAATTCCATCAAGAAGCCACACCAACACCACTTTGCATCCTGTCAAAGATTCTCAGTAAAAGCTCTGTCAGTAAAACCTTAAACCCTTACCGGTATAGGCTTACTAGAGTGTATGATAGCATTCGATCATCAAGTTGATACCAACTGACTAAAACATACTCCAAAAACATCAAACCAAACACATTCCATTGATCTAAACATGTTGGTAGTATCCAACTGATAGTCCCTTCTACCGGTAACACTAGTTATTCTATCGGTAACCAAAATCTTTTTGTCGATAACCAATCATAATAGCTAGTGTTGACATCAATGACAAAACATCAATTCAACACATAATCAATTCCTTCATATTGCCAACATAGAGTGCTAAGGAACTACTTTCTCACTAAGAAAGAGAGCAAGATTAGTTGAAAGATCTATGTGAGCCCTATCAAATTGTTCATTAGCAAATTCCTTAAATGCTTTACATGGGTATGTGCAGGATCATGAGGGGCCAAAAAGTGGCAATATCCTAACTAAAGTCCTGATTGATAGGTTGATTGAAAAATATCTATAACTTTCAATTGGTATCATTTTTTTTGAATCCGAAACATGTGTCACATTCTATACTTCATATACTACAAGATTAAAAACAAGAAAAATTGAATTTCATAAAGTTTTGACCAAGTTATGGTGGTCAAACATGTGAGCTTTTTATATTTTTAAAAAGCTATGGTAAAAAAATATAATTAATTATTTATTTAAAAAAAATACAAAAAAATGTGTTACATCCAGACATGAGCCTTCTACTTATATTTAAAATCTTATAAAAAAATATTATGATTTCGTTGTGGTTAGGGTGGTTAGACAGACACCTGCTTCTTATCTTTTTCTTGAAATTTTAGTACTACTACATTGAACTTTCAAATTCTTATCAAGTACATTTTTTTTTCTTCAGAAAACAACTAGTAGCTTAGAAACTACATTCAATTTTCTACAGATTCTATTCTTACATATTTTTGAATTAATGTCGGTAACTTATTCAACTTTTTATGTCAAGTTTCCTAACTCTATTTTTTAAATTTACATTGCCACTTAAGGGCCTATTTGGCCTACCATGATCCTGCACACAATCACATTTTCCAAGAGAATGAGAACCGCCATGATGAAAAAGACAATGTTCACTACCTTCTTTATGCTTTTTGCTAAACTTTATGAAATGAAAAACAACATTCTTATCATACTTAAATTTCTAAAATATTCTAGTGGTTAATCTTTCCTTATCATCAATAGGATTAGGCCTTGTTTTTTGTGATATAGGACAAGGATTGTTAGATGAAGAAGGATTATCATCTATTATTTTAATAGTTCCATTATCAATTATCTCTTTTATACTCTTTTGAAAATCCAAACAATCACTAGCATGATGGTCATGAGTTTGATGATATGAACAAAAAGGAGTTTTTGAAGAAAAAGCACGTTTAGATGAACTATAGGTTTTTTGTCTTACAAGATGATCCTTGAAGTCTTGAATCCTAAGGAGATCAACCATAGGACAATTTTTTTAATGTCCTAGGCATTCTATGATAACTTGTGTAGGAGGGTTTATAGGGACTATAATTCCTTGTTCAAATTTCCAAAGTCCTTGTCTTATAAAACCTTGTTTTTTATATTATGTTAAACCCACTCCTATAAGAATTTATTGATTGAAAAGGAGGAGGAACATTATAATTAATTTATTTTAAATTTATAGTGTAAGTGTGTTTAGAAGGAGCAAAGGGACGAGTAGATGAAGAAGGAATATCTTGTGGAGGAGGAATTTCCTTTCTATCATCATGCATGTCCTCTTTGGTAGATTGCGAAGGAAGATCCTTATCATCTAAGGCCTCATCTTTAATTAATGTTATGTTGGGAGATAGATCATGAATGAAATGCATAGCATCATATTTTCTACAAATATTTTGATGATTAAGATAGACTCTAGGAGAATAAGGAGGATCTAGAGAGATTGAAACACCAATATTTTGGTCTTGTCTCCATATTTTCTCTTTAATGCTTTCTCTCCATTTGAGAGAACATTGATAGGAGTATTAGCTAGTTCTTCATTCACATTAGATACCCTAGGAGAGGTACAAGTATTCAATTTTCCATTAACATCTATGGGATTAAGAATTACAAAAGATTTAATATGATCTATTTATGCAATGCATTTTCCTAAAAATATCACAATAAAACAACATGCACTATAAATGAGAGCTTTGCGATCTAATTGATTAAAAGAAAATAATTTAAAAATTCTAAAAATGCAATATGGAAAAGTGCTATGAATGAAAAGAAGCAATGTGAAATGAAAGAATCCATTATCCAACACATGATTATGATAAATGTAAGTGAAAAGAAAAGTAATAATATGTGAAATAGCAAATAAATCAGATCTGAAAATTAAAGTGATGAAATTATACAACCCACAAATTTAACCAAAATAAATTAGGGATTTTATAATTAAACCTCTAAATTTAAGTAATTTGATTAAAATAAGATCTCTGAAAGCAAATTTGAAATTTAAAATGTTTCTATATGAGATCTAAAACAATTAATCCAAATTAGACAATCCATAAGCTCAATTTTAGAATTTAAAAATTAAGGTTTTTGTTTATTTAATCTCTAAATTTTTTTAATTCAATTGGAAATTAAACTTGTAAATGCAAATTTGAATTTTGAATTGCATAAACACTCAGATCTAAGAACATAAATTGGAAATAAGGGTGTAAGGAGTCGGGTTCACAAAAATGTAAGGTGGTGAAAATTAGGGTTTTCACCACTAGGTGTAGTAAAACCACTAATTTTACTTAGGGACCAATTACATTAGGGAAAGATATGAATTAGATGGATCTAAACCTAATAGATCTATATTATGATGTAATTCCAAGGGATCTTGAATGTGCCTCTTCTTTCCCTTAAGTTGAATTGAATTATTGAAGATGCTAAAATAAGGGAAAATGGGTTGGAATTGAAGTAATTATGCATAAATAGTGAGATACAGTTGTTGGATAACCTAGATTTGAGGAATATAAGAGCATTCAGACCTATTCCCAAAAAGCGCTCCTGATTTGTTGGGACTGGGATGGTGGTTTCTCTGGTCCTCTACACTTTTTTCACTCCAATGGGGGATCAGTTTGTCACTGTAAATAAAGCCAATTTTGAAGATCATAGCTTCATACCTATTCATGTGCACACTAGACAAGGGAAATAGGTTGGGAATAGGGGTTTGCCTAACTCAAACCATGATTTAGGAATTAACCTTGAATGAAATATTACAAATACTAAAATAAACAATGGAAAGATATACCTCAAATCTGTAATGGTTGATAATGATGCTTTGCTTCTTGAATATAATCACATATGTTGTATGAAATGGCATGAACATGACAAAACCCTAATCACACACACATGCTTGCATATGAAATATGTACTTTTCTTTGCAATGGTTGAATGAAGAATATGCAGCCTTCAAGATATTTGGAAATGCTTGATGATGAATGCTTGATTGCTTGAATCAAAATTGTCAGGATGAAATTAGGTTAATCAAATGTCTTTTTATATGAGATCCTAGATCAATTTACCAATTAGACTGACCTCCAATGATCATATAGAGCCACCAATTTCATTTCCCACCAGAGAGATTGGTCCCATCCTCCACATGAAAAATGGGCCCCATTAAGGGGACTAGGGTGCTTGGCACTCTGGTCCTAGGACCAGGGCACTAGCACCCTAGTCCTCCTCAATCAAGAACCAAAATGTAGGCCCGGAGAGGAGGACACGTGCCTCCAAAGAGTTATTTTGTAGGTGTATATGGCATAAAAATTGGAGTTAAGGCACAGGATAGACTCGGATAGGAGATGAGGGAGAGACACACTAAATTAGGGGCACAAACATGAGGTGTAAATTGACCCAGTGATAATTTATGATGCTATAGTATATATACATCTATACATATATGTGTGTGTTTGTGTACACATACATATGTGTATATATACATGCATTACATGTAAATATACATATATATATACATATATGTGTATATATATGTGTGTGTGTACATACGTACATATACATATGTATATGTATACATACATGCATACATACATACATATTATATACATACATACATACATATATATATATATATATACATACACATGACATCTTAAGACCCATCTTAGTTCTCTTACGTGCGCGTGCGCATGTAAGAGAGAGAGAGAGAGAGAGAGAGAGAGAGAGAGAGAGAGAGAGAGAGAGAGAGAGAGAGAGAGAGAGAGAGAGAGAGAGAGAGCAAAATATAGACATATAGGTAAGAGATAGGCACAGAGAGATATTTGGGAGATAAAAATACGAGAACAAATAGAAATATGGGTATCTATAGACAAATCCCCATGTACATGTGTCATCTTTGGATTGTTAGCGTACAAACACACACATAGATATATACATATATGTATATATACATATATGCATGTATATATATATATACATATATGTTTACATATATATATATATATACATATATGTTTACATATATATATATATACATATATGTTTACATATATATATATACATATACATACATACATATATATATGTATGTATGTATATATATATACATACATATACATAAATGTATATATATATATATATATTTATATACATACATACATACATACATATATATATATATATATATATATATATTCTCTCTCACACGCACACATATATATATGTATATGTATATGTATATGTATATATGTATATGTACATATACGTATATATGTATATATACATATACATATACATATATACGTATATGTATATATATATACATGTACATGGGGATTTGTCTCTAGATACCCATCTTTCTATTTGTGCTCATATTTTTATCTCCCAAATATCTCTCTATGTCTATCTCTTACCTATATGTCTATATTTCTCTCTCTCTCTCTCTCTCTCTCTCTCTCTCTCTCTCTCTCTCTCTCTCTCTCTCTCTCTCTCTCTCTCATGTAAGTGCACTAAGATGGGTCTTAGGATGTCACTTTTATTTTGAAATCAACAAAGGATGAAATATAATGAGAAATTAAAGATTGTTATACTCAAAATATGAAGATACAACAAGAAGAAGTGTTGTAGTGCTCCAAATCTACTCTCTAAACTACTAATTTATTCTAAAAATGGTTAAGATTAAGTTTTTGAAAAAGGGGAACACAGAAAGTGGTCCTATTTTTTCAAAAATTTAACATATCATCTATTGTGCCCCCATACTTGAGGAACACAACCTTCAGTGAATTTTATATGCATATTGGGCTCAAATAGAGGTTGCCTTTGCATTCATAGCATCCCAAAACCCTAAGATAAATTATCATCTCATCAAAATATGACCAATTGAAGTTTTGGGTCAATTTGTCGTTAGTAAAAAGTAAGGCAAAATCAAGGGGCAACTGAAAAAATCTTGGCACTTTGGAGCAAAACAGAGGTCACCAAGACACATAGGAGGCTCAAGAACCCTAAAATTGTTTGTCAAAATCATGAAAATCCATGTTGAGAAAAAGTCAAGGTAATTTTTTTGGTTTTCTTGATACTTTTACATAAATTTGTACATCTGCACAGATTCATATAGTGTACGATCAATAGATATCATGTATAGGTGCATAAATTCATAGGCAAAAACATTAAATTTTCTATACAAATTCTAATTTATTTTTTAAAATTTGAATTTTTAAAAAAAGAATTGCAAGTTTTAATTGGATTGTACTAGCATACCTACATTGGTACAAGTCAAACTATTGATATCATGCCTAGTCATCCCAGCACATGTACAATAATGGAATATTCAACGAATATATTAACACCCATTAAAGATTCTCTCAACAAATATTTCGATGACTATTCCAAAGAGTCTTTGAATATTTTGATGAATATTCTCTTTTTCTAGTAGGGGGGATTTTTTAAAATTGAAAGAATATTTGAGGTATATATTGTTGATGTCAACATGATGTCATTCTAACTCAGTAGCACAAACATCCATGCATGCACACCTCAAGCCCTAATTTTTTATTCTGATCGAGGGTTAGTTTTTTGGCCATAACTTTGTCAGACGGGCTCAAAATTGTGTAAAAAAGATATTGTTAGAAAGTTGGGTTTGAGACTAATCCATATTCATAGGTAGTTTTATTATATTCTGCTATAATTTTCTATCCAAAGTTAGCCTTTATTTTTGCACTTTTAAGGCCATATCTTGCACACTTGAACTCCATTTTTAGAAAACTAAAAATATTATTAGAAATCTCTTAGAGTCCTCTATCAAGATATAATATTCATCAAGTCCTCAAAGATCTTAATCTTGTCCTTTTGGGTTCCTTTTTTGGAATACATGCAAATCCATTGACTTTTTTGTGATTCAAGTGATTTTTTTTGGTATTGAGAGGATATATCCTGTTGTATTAGTCTATTTCTATACTTTTTCTCATATTTTTTAATGGATCCAAATCATGTTTCTCCCCTCACTCCGTCCAACTACTATTCTTGGGAAAAATAAATGGAGATTCACCTAAAGAAACATGGGTTATATAGAGTGACCATGGGTACAAAACTTGAGCCTACACCTACTACTGAGAAGAGAAAGTAGTTCAATAGGTGTGATGAGGATTTTGGTACATTATGCATATTGGGTCTTGCACCACACCCAATCACATCTAGACTACATTTGAGTCCTTGTTTGGGAAGCAAGATGCATTGAGGGGTTTCTAGTTGGAGAATGATCTTATTGGCTTGAAACGTATATATTTTGACAACGTCCAGGACTTCTTTACCAAACTCAAGTCTCTTAGAATAGAGTTGTAGTAGTTTGGGATTAATAAGGACTCTCAATTGATTCTCTCTATCCTTGCAAAGCTTGATCCTGATTATTTGATTTTTGTTTTTACCTTTTATGCCACTAAAGATGCACTTGGTGCTTATTTCACATGACTTCACTTCATGAGTTTCATCCTAAAAAAACTCAAGAGAAAACCAAGTTGGTTTAGATAGGTCAATTGAATTCTTCCAAATCGTAAGCTCTTGTTTCTTCTTAGATCACCACAGATCAAAAGGATTCACATGAAAAAGGCAAGAAATAAAAACACAAGGATTCCAAGTCACGTGAGAAAACCAAGAACATCTTATCACATGATTATTCAAATTTTTCTTCCTCTTATAAGGGGTCATCATCAAAGAAGGATAAGCTAAAGTGTGAATATTGCACTAAGATAGGACATGACGAGCATTGATGTTATGAAAAGAACATTGATGAAATAATGCATCTTTTCCAAAAGAACAATATTCAGCCAAATTCATCTATTACATCTTCTTCTACCACTTCAAGGCTTGAACATTTTGGGTCTTCATTCAAGACATGTGGTGAAGATATGATGGAGGGACATGGTCTCTTTGCATCCACAAATCAATCCTCTAGGTGGCTTCTTGGTTTAAGAGCCACAAGTCACATGGCATCATTAGAGGGCATGTTCTCTTATTTTGAGCATCATGCATTTCCGTAGTAATAGGTAATAAAACTTACATGATTGTTAATGGGAGTGGTTTAATTGAGGTTTATGGCAACACATTCAATAATTTACTTTGTGGACCCCTTCATTATCTTAAAACCTTCTTTTGATATACTATATTTCTTACAATGGAATAGGTAGGACAATTGAGTTCACCCTTGATTTAGTGCTCATCATAGATCTTCATAGTAGAGAGACTTTTGTAGTTTGTAGTGTTGATCATGCATCTTGTTTGTATGAGTTCTCTCATTTTTCTCCCATTGAGCATGTATTTGCCTTGACTATTACTATCTCATACATCAAGAGTGGATCAAAAGTCTATGGAGTGTTGGCAATAATAACGAAGGAAAACTAAGAGGGGGAGGGGGTGAATCAGTTTTCACCGGATTAAACAATTTAAGCATGGTCTCTGATCTGATCAACTACAACAAAAATAAAGATAATGACAATGATAGCAACACACACAACACCAAGATTTTTGACGTGGAAAACCTGGTTAAGGGAAAAACCACGGTGGGAACCTACCCATAATAAGATGATACTCTACAGTAGTATGTGCAAATATTATAATGGGGAATGCACATGCATTCAGGCACACTGCCTAGAGCTCACTACTCAAAATATAATGATCCAAAAGGTTCACTACCTTACAATCCGGATTACATGAAATGCGAAGATAGCATCTGCTAATGGCTAATGATAGTTATGGTTAAGCTCATTTGTCTTCCCTGTAACAATCTATGCAAAATACACCACACCAAAATATGAATTCATTTGTCTGCACATACACCACATCGACACCCAAATTACATGAATATAACACCTTTTTATACAATTCATCAACCTTGACTACAAGGTCAACCAAACCCTCAACCCTTAATTATAAAATTACATCACATAATACATAAATAAACCACTGAACCAATACAATGTCATAGACAACATAGAATGGACCTAAATCAAGTCCTCAAATATGCAACATCACCAGAAATCTCACCAAGATCAACTGCAACATGCTACACCACCAAAAATACTGCATAACATGAAGATTATCACTAGATCAACAAAATCACCAATATTGTGCACAAGGATCAATGTGGACCACCAAAACAAATAGAACATGATCATGATGCATGAACAAGCACATTAGAACCATCTGCAATAGCTGCACCAACACCACTTATTCAAATCTTCATCGATCAACATGCTAACACTCAAGAACACTTAACAACAGTAATTCGAACTAGAAAGATAACTTGCGAAGAACCAAATCACAAACCATCTAAAATGTAGATACACATGAACATCCAAAACACTCTCCCAAATCCATAACCAAAGATATGATCATACCGGAGCACAACAAATCAAATTCTAGACTCTACCAACCACAAAACACAGAAAATTGATCTGCATACCAGATTAATCCACAACTCAACCAAATCACCGCATAGCATCATGGAATTAATAAAGTATAAAGTATAAAGTAGAGATACTAGAGATACTTCATTACTGAACCAAAAATCCTTATCAACAAACCAAATCAATTCTCTGGAATCATTGAAACACCAAACATAGGAATATGTTGACATCAATGACAACAACATATCCTAGTAGCAACAATATCCAATAATCTCCCCCTTTGGCATTGATGGAAACATGTGAATATGAAAAACAATAAAATGCAAAGGAATAGATCAATATCAACAATCTCCAACAAACTCCCTCTAAGATCATGCACATAAAGCTTCAAGAATAAGGCAAATTTTCACATGCTTCTCTCCCCCTTTGACAACAATGCCAAAGATATAATACAAATAATTCTTCTCTCCCCCAAACTCATCCTCTAAGAAGGACAATCTCTCCCCCTTAGGATAAACTCACAATTCTGAACATCTGAACCACACACTGACTACTCTGGCTGAGTAGCAGTACCAACTCATCAACCCGGATAAAAAATAAGGCTCTAAAATCCACCAAATTGATGCATCTCAATGCATCTAGTTCTCATTAGGAGGGGCAGAGACCCCTAACTTTTCTCTCAAATAGAAAAATGTATCTGTAGGAAACGTCTCCGTGAAAATATTTGCAATCTGATCCTTTGTAGATACATATTCCAATCTGACTTCTTCATCACTGACTTTCTCCCTCAAGAAATGATACTTTATTGATACATGTTGTGTTTTTGAATGCAGTACCAAATTCTTTAAAATATTAATAGCATTTGAATTATCACAATATATAATAGTAGGTTCATCATAAATAACTCTAATATCCTTCAATATCTACTTTATCCAAATTACTTGTGTACAGTTGCTAGCAGCAATAATGTATTCATCTTTAGTAGTAGATAGAGATACAACATCTTGCTTCTTACTGGACCATGAAATTGGCTTCTTTCCCAAAAAGAAATCTTCACCAATAGTTCTCTTTTGTTCATCAACATCATTATAGGCACATGAGAGGAAATCATTATTCTTTGGATACCATAAACCATAGTCAACAATCCCCTTCAAGTATCTAAACATCCTCTTCACAACAGTAACATGAGTCTCTTTAGGATTAGCTTGAAATATAGCACATAGACAAACAACATGCATAATGTCTGGTCTAGTTTGAGTTAAGTACAACAATCCACCAATCATAGATCTATACAAAGTCTGATTAACTTTATGAGATTCATCATTTTTAGACAACTTGCATCCAGTCACCATAGGAGTTCCAACAAGTTTAGCATCATCTAGCCCAAACTTCTTCAATAATTCCTTTACATACTTAGATTGAGAAATGAAAATACCTTTGTTAATTTGTGTAATCTGCAATCCTAAGAATAATTTCATCTCACCTATCATAGACATCTCAAATTCCTTTTGCATATCATCAACAAACTTCATGCTCAAATCATCATCTCCTCCAAAAATGATGTCATCAACAAAGACTTCAACGATCAAAATGTTATCATTATCAACCTTAAAGTATAAATTACTATCAATAGTACCTTTATAGAATCCCAACTTCAACAAATACTTATCCAATCTAGCATAGCAGGCTCTAGGGGCTTGCTTAACTCCATACAATGATTTCTTCAATTTGCATATCATATCTCCTTCATCTGATAAAGAAAATCCATCCAGTTGTTCAATATAGACATCCTCTTCCAAATCACCATTCAAACCCTAGTTGGAATCAACCTTTGATGAAATACTACAAATGCTTAAAATAAATGATGGAAAGGTATACCTTCATATCTTCAATAGATGATGGTGATGCTCTTGCTTCTTGAATGTAATCACATATTTTGTGTGAAATAGAATGAACATGGAAAAACCCTAGCACACATACATACATGCAAATGAATGATGTAAATTTGCTCCACAATAGTTGAATGAGGATGGTTGATGTAGACTTGATGAATGCTTGAGAAGACTTCACATAACCTATGCTTTCACCTCATAAGAGGCTTCTCCTTATTGCTTGATATTAGATCTTCAAATGAGGAAAGGAAGGATTTATGTAGGAGACCCTAACTTTGTTTGGAGTCATAGGCCGACCTAAAAATAATATTTGTTGCCAATATCTTGGATTTGAATAGTAAAAAACAGCCAAAATATGCTCCTAAAATTTGGGGAGAAAAAGTCAGGACCATGTTGGTACCAACATGGTCCAAACACACGGTCCAAACACATGTTCCAAACAACTTTTTGCCAAATTTTTGGGGAAGCAAGATATTGTGATTTTAGAGAAAATTCCAAGAGTATGTGGGAATTTGAGATGCCTAGATATGTGAAATTGGGTCTTGAAGGTCGAAATTGGACACAATTAGAGCTTTTGATGAATTAATTAATTAGAAGAATAAAAAAGGGGCATAGTTAGGGTAAAGGGCCCAATTTTATGATGTGTGGAAAGAGCTGGCTTTAGATTAATTAAATGCTTAAAGGGAATTTAAATAATTCTCCCACTTATGCCTCTTATGTCTAAATGAGAGGGGAAGACCCCCTTACATCCTTGCCCATCATCAATGTTAACTTTATGACATAGGCCGACATGAAGGAGTAACTCCCACTCAAATTTTGGATGGGGCTAAGGGCTCAAAATAAGTCCCAATTAGGGAGGACTAGGTCATGGCACCTTGGTCCTAGTGAGGTCCAAGGAGTGGTGCCCCATTCCTACTCCAAATTGGGCTGGTTAAGGGCTTATGCATGGTGCATGATGGAAAAATAAAGCTTGGTTGCATGGGGGAGGCATAAACAAGTCCCGATCAAGCATGGGGATGAGAACACTAAGGTGAGGACCCCAAATGTGGTCAAAATTGCAAAGGGTGCAATTTTACGATGCTACACATACCTCTGAGTCTTTTGATTATTTTGATTCTCATATTCTTGAATTTCTTCATCGACAACAACACTATCTAGATTACCTGTCTCTACCATATCATTCTACTTTAAGATCTTAGTCTACACAAGCTTTGAAATAACATCTTCATCATCAAACTCATATCTGCATGCTCTGATCTTCTTTCCAAGACATTCATCAACTTTTGCATTTGCACTCTCTATTGTATTTATCAGTCTCTTATTGTAATACCGGTAGGCCTTTCTCTTAGTTGACTAACCCAAAAGATTCCTTCATGACATCTTGCATCAAACTTTCCTATATCGTCATCTCTTTTGATATAACATTTACCTCCAAAAACTCTGAAATATCTAACTATAGGAACATGACCAAACCATATCTCATAAGGAGTCTTATCAAAGTCACATTTTATATGCTCTTGGTTGAATGTGTAAACAACAATGCTAACAGCTTCTCTCCAAAAAATTTGTGCAAAATTTCCTTCAATAAACATAATCCTAACAACATCCAAAATGGTTCTATTTTTCCTTTCAACAACTCCATTCTGCTGAGGGGTTCTAGGAGAAAATAATTGTCTTCTAATTCCATTCCTCTCACAAAATGTATCAAACTCTCCCGATGTAAATTCTCCTCCTCTGTCAGACCTCAGGCACTTCAACTTCAACCCTGTCTCAATCTCCACTCTAGATTTGAATATCTTGAATTTCTCTAATTCTTTTTATTTCTCCCTTAGAAAGGTAACCCACATCATCCTAGAATAATCATCAATTAGCAACATGAAATATCTGTCACCCTGCATGCTTCTCACTCTTGTAGGACCACATAATTCAGTATGCACTAGATCTAACAAACCATTATATGAATACAAATTACTCTTGAATGTAGTTCTTGTTAGATTTCCCAACTGACATTCCTTGCATACTAGATTAGATGGCTTCACAATTTTAGGTAAATCTCTAATAGATTGAGTAGAAATTATCCTTATCATGTCATTAAAATTAACATGACACATCCTTCTATGCCACAACCAACTTGATGGTATGTTGAAAGAATAAGGATCCAGTCAAAAACTGATATAAACTTTCACCAATCTCATAATCAACCTCTCAAAGTAAACTTTAAACTGACAAGTTAAACCACTGAACTATAAATGCAATATCATTGTCAGAATAAATTGGTTGACTATTACAACAGATTAATAGTAAACAACTTGAAACTCATAAATATCCAAATACTTTACTAACATAAGTAAAACCTCATTTCAGATTGCTGCATGTTATCATAACTTTTCAAAGTGGATTTAGTTAAGCAAATCGACCATAATAAACATAACCACAAAAAACATTCACCACTTGACACAATATTTTTGATGTGGAAACCCAAATATGAAAAATCATGGTGAGATGAGACTCACAAGTTAACTATCCGAACTCTTCTGAAGTTCGCCCTGTTAGGAGCCAAGCTTGTTAAAGCTTTACAAAAAGTCTTGTTAAGAACATATCCTGTTAGGGACCACTCGGTTAAGGGATTGACTATAATGCCTTGTTAGAAGCAATACCCTATGAGGAGTAACCTTGCTAGAGGATTTGAAATCCAACCTAATGGACCACCTGGTTAGAGGATTTAAATAACACTAATCTTGTTAAAGCTTATACCCGGTTAGGGGATTTTACTGCTATAATTGTTAGAAAACAATAGGAGTTTGCTAATCTATTTGAATAGCACTACACTTGCTTGTTCAGATCCTTTTCATGCTCCTATCTGCCTTTACACAAACTATAGATACATCATCTGGTTCGGCAACCACACACTCAACTGAAACTTTTCTAACACTTAAATAAAGCAACTCATCGACCTTAAAAACAAATCACTAGGTCGGTAACACAACAAAAACCTAATTCTCTTATAGATATTACAAATAAGTCAGTTCAAGTATGACTGTTGGATTACATAACAATCTTTGCACATCATTCAAGAAAGCCTTGACCACTCCTTGATCACCGCTTCATCGAACTCAGTAACTCATCACATGCTTTTCATTACATGCAATATACTTTCTCATTCCCAAGATAAAAACCATTATCTCAACACGCCAAAAACACTTTGAAACTCTCTTCATACAATATGCATACATGTCATAATCAGTACCACTCATCAGTAGATCATAAACCAATATAACCAATTCACCAAACTTAATCGGTTAGGGCTTATCAAATCAACAAGTAGGGTTTACCGATTCACTCCACAAACTTACCTACCGATTATAGTTCCCTTCACTAGCTCTTCCTACCGATTACAAAACAACTTTATAACAATATCATTATTGGTTAATTGACATCAATGACACCATAACATTTCATTAATGCAATATTCATGCAAATTCCAACACAACTTTCATCAATCTAAGCAATCAAACAACTTTTCTCATCAACATTCAAGTAAAAAATATTACCTTTAAGATACAATCTTTATACTAGGGGCATTTAGGATCTTTCATTTACCATTCTTGAATTGCAAATCATATCCCTTGTCAACCATCTGTCCAACACTCAAAAGATTATGCTTTAAACCTTCAACATACAAGATATCATTAGTATTATGCTTACCATCAAAAGATATAGAACCTCTACCACGAATCACACAAGCTTTATCATCTCCAAATCTCACTATACCACCACCATAACTCTCTATACTCACAAATTTACTTCTATCACCTATCATGTGATGAGAACAACCATTGTCAATCCTGCCCATTAATCTTTCTCTTCAATCTTAGTAGCCAAAGCTTTCTCCCCAACAATGCAGCTTGTAGGATTCACTGGTACCGGATCATGTTCCTTGATAAAAATAAATACAAACTCATCTTCTAAATTCCCATTCTCAAATTCTTCATCTATCACACCTTCATCAGCAGCATAATAACACCTCTTCTGATATCTTAACTTCTAGTTAGGCTTATAGGGCTTATCATTTTTTTCATGCTTCTCATATCTATCATACTTATTAGATCTATCATACCTTTCAAATTTATCATGCTTATCATATATAGACATTCTCTCAGGGCACCTAGAAGCAAATTTCCTATCTTATTACAAGAGAACCATTTCAAAGGTAAATTTCCATCATACTTATCGACTCCCTTTGGCAATCTCCGAGAAATAAGGGCTTCAAGCTCATCCAATTCTCTTTCTTGCTCTTCCGTCTCTCTCTTTTCTCTTTCATATCAGGAAACCCAACATGAAATTTCTCTTGGATCATACTTTTGCTTCTCAGATACAAAAGCTTTGAATGCAATCTCAAATTTTCTATGTGATTCTCCAAATTCACTCAACTCAAATGCAGCAAGCTTACCAACCAACATGTCTCTTGTCACAGTAGTCACACTCTGGATTTCATCAATAGCAGTTACTTTATGTTTGTAAGAAAAGGGAAATGATCTCAAAACTTTAGCAACAATCTCATCTTCTTCAAGAGTTCCATTAGCACATATGATGTTCATGAAAAGCTCATTCACCTTAGCCATGAAGGATGTTGTGTTTTCATCTTCTCCCATCTTGAATACCTCATACTTCCCTTTCAAACTTTGGAACTTAGCTACTTTGACTTGTGCATCTCCTTCATACAAGGTCTCTAACTTCTTCCATATCTCATGTGTAGTCTTCAAATCCATCACATTTGTCATCTCTAAATCAGTCAAGGCACTCAATAATGCTTCCTTAGCTCTTGGGTTATGTTCAACATCCTTGATCTCAGCAGCAGTAATCGGTCCATTTTGAGGAGCATTGTAGACATTGTTTGTAATCTTCCAATACTCATCTCCAAGACACTTCAGGTGAACTTCCATCTGATCCTCCCATACAATATAATTGCTTCCATTAAATATAGGACTCTCCTTCTTGAAAACATAGTTTCCCATCCTGAATCTCCACAAGCGTTCAAGCTTCTTTTGGAGGATCTAGCTCTAGTACCAATTGTTGGCAACAACAATGAAGGAAAACTGGGGGGGGGGGGTGAATCAATTTTCACTGGATTAAAAAATTTAAGCATGATCTCCGATTTGATCAACTGCAACAAAAATAAAGATGAAGACAATGACAATAACACACACAACACCAAGATTTTTTACGTGAAAAACCTAGTTAAGGAAAAAACCATGGTGAGAACCTAACCACAATAAGATGATACTCTATAGTAGTATGTGTAAATATTACAATGGGGAATGCACATGCATTCAGGCACACTGCCTAGAGATCACTGCTCAAAATATAATGACCTAGAAGGCTCCAATCCTTGGGGAAGGTTCACTACCTTACAATAATATTCAAACTACAATCTGGATTACATGAACTACGAATATAGCATCTACTAATGCCTAATGATAGTTCTGGTTAAGCTCATTTGTCTACCCTGCAACAATCTCTATAAAATACACCACACAAAAAGATGAATTTATTTATTCACATATACACCACTCTTTGATAATGCAGACACCAAAATTACTTGAATATAACACCTATTTATACAATTCATCAACCTTGATTACAAGGTCAGCCAAACCCTCAACCCTTAATTATAAAATTACATCACACTATACATAAATAAACCACCAAACCAGTACAATGTCATAGACAACATAGCATGGGCCTAAATCAACTCCTCAAACATGCCCCATCACCAAAAATATCGCCAAGATCAACCGCAACATGCTACACCACCAAAAATACCACATAACATGAAGAATATCACCAAATCAACAAAATCACCAATATAGTGCATAAGGATCAATGAGGACCACCAAAATAAATATAGTATGTTCAAGAAACACCAACAAGCACATTAGAACCATCCACAATAGCTGCACCAACACCACTTATTCAAATCTTCACCAATCAACATTCTAACACTCAAGAACACTTAACAACAACAATTTAGACTAGAAAGATAACTTGCGGAGCACCAAATCACAAACCATCTTAAATGTAGATACACATGAATATCCAAAAAACTCTCCCAAATCTGTAACTAAAGATATGGTCATATCAGAGCACAATGAATCAAATACCAGACTCTGCCAACCACATAACACATAAAATTGATCTACATACCAGAATCCACAACTCAACTAAATCACCACATAGTATCATGGAATCAATAAAGAATTAAGTAGAGATACTAGAGATACTTCATTACTGAACCACAAATCCTTATTAGCAAACCAAATCAATTCTCTCCAATCACTGGAACACCAAACACATGAATATGTTGACATCAATGACAACAACATATCCTAGCAGCAACAATATCCAACATGGAGAGGTTTGGTCACTTGACTTATGTGTCTTAAATGATCTATAGTTATTCTTGAGACTTGTGTTAATCCTACATCACCTATTGCTTCTTTAGAGATTAGTTCAATTTAGCAGGTTGATTGTCCCATTCTAGTTTTAGCAGAATGGGATGAGTACTTGCCAAATATTTTATGATTATTTGATACATCACACACTTAAGACATTGGTAACATGATTAAGGATATCTCATTACTCTTTGATGGTAGTTTGAGCATTTTTATCATCCCATCTTCAATTCCTCTAGAGGTTATTCATCAAGTATCTTCACAGTTGTTTGATCTTTCTTTAGTTGATTTGGGATGGCACACATCATGATATTATTCCTTCCATCTCCTTTTATGGAGTTTCTTCTACCTTGGCCTTTAGATTGATTTCTTCCCAAGGAGAGGAATGTTCTTTATCACTCTTGGATCATCTTTAGTGTTTGAGCATTCACCTTTGACATTGGATCTTCTTCATTATGGGGAGAAACATCATCTCTTCTTTTGTCTCCCATGGGAGGAATCTTGATTGTACTTTTGTGATTGATTCAATACTTGTGGGGACATCTTTAATCCGTTATGATTTTCAAATGTACTTTCTTTTTCATTTATTTTTCTCTTTTTTGGAGATTGAGATAAACCAAGATCAAAGATGGGATGGGAATACTTAGGTAAAATAGAATATATATGATATAGGATATGGATAGGATAAGTATCATTAAATATAGGAAGATGGAATGGGAGATATCTAATGGAGGCTTTTGCACAGTGGTGCATGAGACTTTTGGATGGACAATTTTGGATGCCATTTTAGATTCTGTTTTGATATTCATTGCTTGGATAGGTATGATTGGATTTTGTGGAGGTTTATGTTTTTGAAGGAAATTAGAAGGTATGTTAACATCGTGATATGGGAATGAAGGAACACTTGGATCTTTACCCATGATAGGATCATGAGTATAAGTGAAAAGGATACTATTTTATTTTGTGTTGTATAAGGTGGTCATAGAGACTTCACGTTCAATGTTGTATGAAAAACTTGTGAAATAGTTTTTTTAGGTAGCTTGTGAAAGGACTTAATCCCATGAGGTAAATGTGAAAACCACTGAATAGCTTGACCCTTAATCTTAATAGAAAGAGGTGAATAAGATAACTGTCATTGTAAGCTAGATAAAATTATCTTACATTTTCATGAGGGTTACCTTTTCATTTATACTTGTCAAATTTAAGAAGATGAAAATATTGGGAATAAGTATCATATATATAGATCTATCAAAAGAATAAGGGAATATGCTATCAAGTGTGTAACTCTTCTTAGGTTGTCTCATTTTCATATTAGCCATCTCTTGTTGCAAGATATATATTTGGGATGTTAAGTCAACTAGGAGTAATAGTGGGAACAAGTTGAGGTTATAATTGGAAAAAGGTGGCTGGCTTTGTGGGATGCAAGTGGAGCCAAAAGGTTGACTAAGTGGGATGAAGGTAGATGTAAGAGGTTGTGTAGGTGGGATGAAGGTTTAAATCATTGGTTGACTTTGCTAGTTGGTAGACACAATGTGGGAATATGTTTGTTGTGGTATGGATGAGAATGAAAGGTGGGAAGCTACTTGACTCACTTGTGGAGAGATTTGTGGAATGGAGATGCTTGTAGATGGATGGGCAGAAGGTATAGGCTACTCTACAATATTGGAGGGATAAATGTGAGAAGGTAACTTGGCACCCATTTTAATTAGCAACTCAAGATAGTAATTATTATTAGAAGCAAGGACTTTTCATAATGCTTTCATTTATGTAGGATCTTGCTCAAGCTCTTGAATCTCTTAATTTGTTAAATTCGATTGAAACCTTTCTTCATGAGGAGCTTTGGATAAATTTGCACATTCACCTTGTGAAATTAGCATGTTATGGGAGTGTTATAAAGGAGGTATATGTTTTGGCATTCCAAAAAATATTGAGTTCCTCTTGGAGAAGATGAAATATTTGACTTAGGTTATTTTGATTCCATAGTTTTCTTATGTTGCAATTTTATTTTTGTCAATTAAAAGGTTGATATCTTGAATAAGATTGGACTAGTTGTGATCTTGATAAATGATACTTGTTGCTTGTAAGCTAAAATCAATCAAAGATAAGCTATATCTCCAAAATTATAAGATAAAGAAGATATATTTTCAACTTGGAATAGAAAATGATCAAATGACAAGTTGAAAGAAAGGAGAACATGTTGGCATGCAATTGACACTCATTTGGTTGGTTTTAATATGTTGTCATTGATGGCAATATGTTCTAGCTTCATATTTTGGTTTAGTTGTGTACCGACAGACACTTCACCGACACCGGCAGGTTGGAAGGAATTCTTTGGTTACCAGCATTGCAGGCCGACATGACTTCATCAGGTTATAAGTATTGGAGGATGACATCATTTGGGAGATCCAATATCAGCAATTGTTTCTGATATTCATGTGTTTATCTTATTGAGCCAACATGTATATTCATATTGTAATTATATTTGTAAGCTGACATAAGGCATGATGGATTGTAAAGGGGTATATAGGTCAGTTGATTAGATCATTTTGTATATAGCAAAGGATACGGATATATAAGGTTATGGAATGTAATGGAGATGTGAAATATATAAGAGAGATCATGTATGTGAGGATATTTTTGTAATAGAGTATTCTGGTAAGGGTTTAGGGTTTCAGACCAGAACTAACAGAGCTTAATCGAAACTGTATTTAGGCATAGAAGATGATATCATTGTAGTTCAATCATTTCTTTGGATTGTAGTCTAGATTTGTATGTAGTCAGTGAGGCTCCTTTTGTTATTTACCAGTGTGCTCTAGGCTATAAGCCTTCCTGCAAGTGCAGGCCCCTATATTTTGTAATATCTCTTCATATGGCCAGTGGATTGATATTATGGGTCACAAATCCCATCATGGTTTTTCCTCTTTGAGGTTTTCCATGTATAATTCTCTATGTTATGGTATTCATTTATGTGATTGGCTTATTGGTTTTTTTACTTCTTTCAATTCTATATGTACCGATATACCTGTTGGTGAATGCATGTTTTAATAAGGTTAAAACTAAACAATCCGGTAGAGCACTGATTCACCCCCCCTCTCAGTGTTCTTGGATTCCAACAATTAGTATCAAAGCCTTGCACCTTGGAGGATGTTTAACAGCTTGAGGAAGATCCTGAATCTGGAATCCATGGATATGAGTTTGGAGAAGCAACTTGAGGTAGCACTTGAAGTTACAAGATGAATTGAATTTTTCTCAATAATTAATTCTTGTCCTATAGGAGAGACTATCATTTGTTCAAGCTAGGAGGAAGGAACTTTTGCAGAATAAGGATAATGAAGAGAAAGATGCCCTTAATGAGAGATGTCAGAAGATGAGTCAAGAGAGAATGGTAATGAGGAATGAAATGCAAGCTATAACTATGAGGATGTCTAAAGAAATTGAGGACCGGAAGAAAAAGGAAGAAAATCTTGTTGTATCTCTGAAAAAAAAATTGAACAATGTGGAAGGTTGGTTAATGAAAATGATATGCTGAGAATTGATTTAATACAAGCCTAGAGTAGTGAACAAGAACTTGAGAGACAAATGATAAGTCTCAGAGATGATCTGATTATTGCAAGTGAGTATAAATAAAAACTCAAGATTAGTTCAGCACAGCTGGATGAGCTATTGAAAAGATAAAGGTGGAATGGAGATTCTAGTGGACTTGGATTTGAACAAGGTCAGAGTTCTGGTACTGCAAATGAAGATCAAAACCATAAGGCACCGATAAGGCAGCTTAATGCTTACAAATTTAATGGTAGACATTTTTTTTGTAATAAATTTGGTCACATGGCTAGGCAATGTAGAGATAGAGCAAATCAAAACCCTAATTCTGCTCCCGGTCAATGTTCTAAATGCAATAAGTATGGTCATAAGACATAAGATTGCATAATGAATGTTAAATGTTATGCATGTGGAGAATTTTGACATATGAATAATTAGTGTAGGTCCAACAATTATATTGGTTTTAGCAAAGTAATTCAAAAGAACAATGTTACATGTTATGCATGCAATGAGGTTGGACATATTGCTAAGTTCTATAGAAGTAGAAATCCACCGGTTGGTAATGATGGATCAAATGAGAAAGGGAAAGAGAAGGTTAATGAAATCTGGCAAGATTATACCCAGAGATGGTTCAGGAAGTCAAAAGAACAATCAGCAGACGGAAATGCTCCAGTTACTCAACTGACACAGGAGGTTGCTCCTGCACCGATAGGAAGCTCATCCGGTAACTAAGGTAGATGCCTTAGGGGTAGGAAAAATTCATGAAGATAGTGTATATTCCCTGGTAAGAGGTTCTAGAAGATGTTCCAGACATTGGAGATGCTTATCTAGCATGGAGATGTTTGATCAAGATCCGGTATCTTCTACCGGAAGTCATTCATATCAATGAAGGATTAGGGTTTCTTGGAGGTTAAAAGATTAATTCACTTCATTTCTGATCACTTTGCATTCAGAGCGATTCAAAGGAAGTCTAAGGCAATTTAGTGTGATTGATATCTTCTTGAGCAATTTCACCAGCGATCGAAAGAGTTCTTTAGGGTCTTTCACCGGTAGCTATTCACGGGTATTTATCTTTCATCATGGAAGCAGGATCATCATCTATACCTATGTTTATTGCAAATCCTACTGTTGTTGAGGTCAAGGACTATCCTAGGCCTATTTTCAAGCGATATCTGCATATTGCTACCCCAGACAATTCAGTTGGCGCTTTTTCCTATGTCCTAGAAGGAGTCGTATATGTTGAAGATGTCAGAGCTTACATTCATTTTTGTATTGAGGATTTGGGAACTAGTGACATTAAGAGCATGTACATGAGTGATTAAATGGGAGTTTCTAGAAATATTAAGCCCGAGTATCAGCATATTGAGGATCTAGGGTTTATTGGCAAAGTCAAGCACATTGAGAATTATCTGGTTTGATAGACCGTATAAGATCTTGAAGGAGGCCATCAGAGCCATCACTAGTTTACCACAGGTTGGACAACATCCAGAGAAGAAGGTTTCTAGTGAACAGGTCAACAAGATCACTGATGCAACATCAAACAAGCGATCAATGAGGGTTAGTACTATCACCGATAGAGATATCAGATTTGGAAGCATGGTCATCCGCTACAAGGTAACTCAATCAAACTGACTAAATTCTGTTTCTAGCTCCTGCATTTATGCAGCTCATAAAATGATGAGGGAAAATAAGAAGTTAGATCTATATGGTTGGATGTTGGATGAATTGTTGATTAACCTAGGAAAGATCAAAGGAGAGAAGAAGGGAACATTCCAGTATGGAAACCTAATTGTCTGTTTAATGTTGTTTTTCATTAATGAGACTCCGGGTTTTGGGAAGAGACAATGAGCATCCTGGTAGGGAGGCAACTAAAACAATCTATTGCTACATTGGGTAGTCAGAGAGATGAAAAAGTGTGGGGTTACTTTAAAGCATTTCAAAAGGATATGAATTCTAGGAAGAGGGTTCCAAAGCACATTGTTGAGAAATACTCAACCGAGATATACTTCATGGTTAAGAAAGATGAAACTTTGATGGAGGTAGTCAAGCCCTGAAATATTTGGATTGAGGAGATGGGTTATGAAGTTGATGCTCATATTCTAGATGCTTATGCATAGTTGCTAATTGATGCACCTATTGATGAAACTATAAAAACCTTTGGTACTACTAAGCAGAAAAAAAAAGAGGTTGAAACTAAGTTCAACCAGAAGAAGAGGGAGAAGAACTAGGGCAAGGCAAACAAGTTTGTGGAACAGGTTTCATAGGATATCAAAGCACTAATTGATGTTGTTCCAGAGAAAGGAAGGAAGAGGAAAGAGCCAAAAATATTCATTGAGCCAATTGCAGCAGAATCTGGATCTGATGATGACACACCCTTAGCATTCAAGAGGGTATTAAGGAAGAAAACTGAAGAGACTAAGGTATAAGCAAAGAAGCAACCGATAAGGAAAGTTACAACTAGGGTACCGGCATAGAAACAAGCTCCAAAGGAAACACCTTCAACCCCATCCGATACTAGAAGAAGAAAGAAGAAGGATGACATCGATCTTGCACTTGTATCTAGTAATGTAACTATTATTCCATCCAAGACTTGTGCATAATTAGTTGATGAAATAACTAAAGATGGTATGTTGAAGAATGTACAATTTTATTATGGGCATCTGGATGAAGTTGAACAGAGAGAAGTTGAGGAATCAGTTTTGTTGTATTTGGATAGTTATAAGAAAGCCTTGTTAGAAATTGAAAACCAAATACCGACATAGTTATATGGCATATTAGATGCTAGAAGATTATCAACAATGGAAGAGGACATGCATATAAAGATTCAAGAGTTGTTATCTATTTGTGTTTCTATTACTCTAGAGGAGATGGACAAGATAGTTGAGGTTGCAGATAGAAAGATCTTTCACAGCAAACAAAAAATAGTAAGTCTTATGCTAGGTAGGGTCAATGAGATAGTCAAGGAGACCCACAAGGCATGGGTTAAATTCTTTGCAGAAAACCGTAGTTTTTATACTTCACCGGAACCCAAAATAGATAATACATATATCCCGGTTGAAGGGAAGGGTAAAGGTATTGTGTATACTTCACCCTCAATTTCAAAAATATTAATATATTGGATATAGAACCCCCGGTAGAGACTAATATACAGGCAAGTGTCGAGATTTCGACAGAATTATAGAGTGTAAAGGTTGCAAGTGTACGGGTTACTAATGTTGAGGACAACAATCCTTCGGATCAAAATGTATAGGATGAGGACACAGTTCCTAAGGAGGAATTGGCAGTTATTGAGACTACACTAAGTGGCGAAGCCACCGGTGTAAGTGAGGAAGCTATAAAATTTAAACCATCAGAGGAGAAGAAAGGGGAATCCAAAAGGGAATTGGTAGTGAGCCCATCATTGTTGTCAATTGACACCTCACAGGTTGAATAGAAAAGTATTTTCAAGATGAGTTCTACTGAACTCATGATGATGGTTGCACAGAAAATGATGAAGGAAGGATCTATGGACAAAGGGGTTATTGATCAGTCTATCATTGTTTTGCATAGACTTGTCCCGAAGTGAAAATTTGACAAAGAAGCGAGCCCATCCAGAAAGCTTAAGGTAATCACAAAGCACATTTCAAAGGACTTTTAGTATTTACAATAGATATCAAACCGATAGGCATTGGAGAGGTTTACACAAGCAAAAAGAGAAAAATTTGATCAAATGATTGAGTTGGAGAGAAAGGAGATTAATGATAAGTTGAAATTGATTGATAATACATTGAGGCAGTGTACTAATATTTATAGAGTATGTTGTAATACAAGTTTACTTACAGCTGAGACAGATAAAAGGATTAAGGATATTCAGGAGGAGATTGTAGGTATAGTCAATTCTTTTGATGGTTCACATTCATTGATCACATCTATGGATGGTGAGATTTTGGTTTTGGAAGCCCAAGTCTTAGCTCTTGAGAGGGAAATAGATAAAATCATAAGGAGAGACAAAGGTCTTAGAGGATTGGTGAGTCCCCGGTTGGATTCATTAAGTGTACATAAGGAGTGTATAGATATGGTTGGTAAGCCCACACCAGTAGATCTTAATGAGAAAGAGTCATATGCCCATATGCTAAATGGACTTGTATCTATTTTTGACACTTTCAAATTAGGTTGGGATACCTATCTAGAGTTTTTGGAGAAGGCCTATCCAAAAAATTTCAAATATATTCAGCTCCGGTAAGGTATTTTGGGACATTCATTGTACAGTCTTTCATTCTTTGTCCCATTTTTTGGTATTTTTTGGTATTTTTGGTATTGATGTCAAAGGGGGAGTATAGGTGAAAAATATTCAAGAGGTATGGAGTATTTTTTATTATGATCATAGATGGATATTCAGCTCAGGGGGAGCAGGCTCGGGATGAAACCAACAGATGGAAACCATTATCATTTTTCACATGAGTGTTGCCATCAATACCAAAGGGATAGATTGTTGTAAATTGACACTCATTTGGTTGGTTTCAATATGTTGTCATTTATGGCAACATGTTCCGACTTCATATTTTGGTTTAGCTGTGTACCGATAGACACTTCACCGGTATCGGCACTGACACCGGTAGGTTGGAAGGAATTCTTTGGTTACCGACATTGTAGACCAACATGACTTCATCAGGGTATTGGAGGCCGACATCATTTGGGACATCCGGAATCGACAATTGTTTTTGATATTCATGTGTTTATGTTATTGAGACGACATGTATATTCATATTATAATTATCTTTGTAAGCTGACATAAGGCATGATGGATTGTAAAGGGGTATATAGGTCAGTTGATTAGATCATTTTGTATATAGGAAAGGATATGGATATGTAAGGTTAGAAAATGTAATGGAGATGAAAAATATATAAGGGAGATCATGTATGTGAGGATATTTATGTAAGAAGGTATTCCGGTAAGGGTTTACGGTTTCAGACTAGAACAGACAAAGCTTAACCAGAACAGTATTCAGGCATAGAAGATTCTATCATTGCAGTTCAATCATTTATCCGGATTGTAGTCTGGATTTGTATGTAGTCAGTGAGACTCCTTTTTTGATTCAACAGTGTGCTCTAGGCTGTAAGCCTTCTTGCAAGTGCAGGCCCCTATATTTTATAATATCTCTTTATATGGCCAGTGGATTGATATTGTGGGTCACAAATCCCACCATTTTTTTTCCTCTTTTCCACGTATAATTCTTTGTGCTATGGTATTCATTTGTGTGATTGGCTTATTGGTTGCTTTACTTCTTTCAATTCTATATGTATTAGTATACCAGTTGGTCGATGCATGTTTTAATAAGGTTAAAATTGATCAATCCGATAGAACACTAGTTCGCCCCCCCCCTCTCAGTGTTCTTGGATTCCAACAGAACCAACTTTAACTTTTAGTAATTTTAGCAAAGATATGGCAAGTTACTCAATTCTTGATCTTGTTCTCCAAAGCTTATTTTCTCTTGTAGTAGCTTTCACATGTGATTGTTTTTAAAGTTTTGGTGTTTACAAGTTTTTTTCTTTTTTAAGCAAGAGGCAAAAATAAATGATAGCTAAAATGACTAAAGATAGTGCTAGGTCCCGGAGGCACCTGAGAGGGGGGGTGGGGGGGTGAATCAGTTGTCCAATAAATTTAAACCAAAATTAACTTAACCAAAACTTAATGCTTAATGCCGGTAAACCAAATTTTATGCTGGTAGATAGTTTTATCAGTTAATTGTAGTACCAGTAAATATTAATGCATGAAACAGACAGACAATAACATCCACTACACATAACACAAATATTTGTACGTGGAAACCCTGTAAGGGGGAAAACCACGGTGGGAATCCTTACCCACAATCAAATGATACTACTACAGATAGTATGTGTGTACAATATTGAGTCTGCACATGCAGAAAGGTTAGCTGCCTAGAGCTCACTACTCAATCACAAAATGGGAGTCACACTGACTACAATTGGATGGTTAAATCCAATGATAATGTACTGCTTAAAATAGAATCTTCATATGCTAGATTTAGTACTGGTTAAATTTGGATTATCTTCTCAAAAACCTTCCTTCAACCTTCAAATGATGTTTGTGTGTATAGCTCTTCTTATTTTTGCATATACCCTATAACAATCCTTTTTCCAATCGCATTACAATCTCACAAATGAGATCTTACATATATACTGAAAGCTAAGACCAAAAGTGCAGGTCGGCTTACAAAGAATAATACAATAAAATCAATTATAAATAAATCGCTATCTGATGCATCATGTCGGCTCAATGTATTTACAATAATAATAAATCATCTCCATAATGTGTCATGTTGATCTGGTATAGATATGCTTGCCGATGCATAACCTGGACCTATTTGCTGGTAACAACAAATATGCAAACCCGAATAGATCAATAACCAAATCGCCAAAACCAAGTGATCAAATAATATCTTCAACATAACCAAGTAGTCTCCAAGTCATTCCAAGTGTCGGTGAACAATATAACCTGTCGATGAACCAAATACCAGTGATTGTGCATAAGTCACTAACTTGCCGGTGAACATAACCAAAGATCTCCAAGTGCTGACAAGTGTTGACAAGTGTTGACAAGTGTTGACAAGTGTTGATATCAATGACAAAACCATATCAACATATCCAAAATACCAACAATCTCCCCCTTTGGCATTGATGGCAACACAAGATGGAAAAACCATCAAAGTGCCAAAACATAAATGCCAAAAACCAAAAACCAACAATCTCCCAAAGAGATCATTAACCAAAAATCAAAATACATAATCTCTTTTCCCAGGAATAATCTCTCCAAAAGATAATGTGTTTTTCCATAATATCTCTCCCCCCTTGACATCAAATGCCAAAGCAACACAAAACCAAATACAAAATACCAACTCATTACAACATTCCAACTACTCCCCTTCAGAAGTAGCTCTCCTCATCAAAGCTGGAATAAAATATTTCTCTTTTAATTATGTCGGTTGATGATAAACATCAACTGTCTAAGTCTCTACCGGTGGGGGTAGGACTCCAAGTTTCTCTCTAAGATATTCAAAAGTCTCCTTAGGCAAAGGCTTTGTAAAAATATCTGCAATCTGCTCTTTAGTTTCACATAAACCAATTTCACTTCTTTTGCTTCAAAATTCTCTTTCAGAAAATTGAATTTGATAGAAACATGTTTAGTCTTTGAGAGAAATACTAGGTTCTTTGATATATCAATTGCTACCACATTATCACAGTAAATAGTTATAGGTTCCTTGCATTTTACCTTTATGTCCTTCAACATTTGTTTAATCCATAATACCTGTGTGCAATTTGTAGCTACTGCAACATATTCTAATTCTGCTATTTTTTATTAAAAAAGAAACAAGTTTTAAGGGACCCGAAACCTACTTACAATATGAAAGATGAGCATGAAAGATACAATAAAAACAACTGCAAAAGACCAGCACAAAAACCAGCATCTAGGACAAAAAGATAGCAAGGAGCCAACAAGAAATTGGCATTCAAAACCTAGCATTACATATCAATTGAACACTTTTATAGACTCCTCAGCATTCTGGACCAATAACATCATCACTTTGGCCGCTTCCCTTAGATCATTGCTCTCCTATTTCAGTTGGATGTCTTTCATTTTGGTCTCCATCTCAATGGTTTTCTCCCTAGTCCTTCACCTAGAAATTTGATGGGTGGAGCTGGAGGTCGGTGCATCTTCAATTATTACCAAGTTCTTATCCTGATTTTTCCTCTCTAAGTGATCCACCAAGGCATTCATATTCTATGATGAAACATTTAGGACCTCAAGACTGTGGTTCATGAAACTTTTCAGAGCCTTCTCAGTACGAGCAACTCGGGTATTGATATTGTCTTTATCCTCCTCAACCTGTTCTTTCACAATTCTGATAACATCCTCCAGATGTTTCAAATCCCCTTTAATCAGATCTTTTTCCAGCTAGTCCTCCATCTCAATTTCCTCCTCGGCTTCACTGGTTTCTGTCTCCTCATTCTTTTTCCATGAATTTGTTTCCTTAATCAAATTGTTTATCTCATTTTCCAAATCCCTCTGTTTGCTCTGAATGCTAGTAATGTTGTCAACAACCCATTTCTGGAAGTTGAAGGATTCCAAAGTACAGTTAGGGGCAGTATTCAAAATAGTATTTGTAGAATCCCTACCCTACTCAGTTCCCACATAATGAGGGTTGTCTTCCTCCTTAGAATTTAGGGCGACATTCCTCCTATCTGAGCCCATATGGTTAGAGTACGGGTTTTCAGAGTTACCCCCTTTTTTCTCTTCACCAACCTTCTCATCCTTCTCACTCTCCATTTTTTTCTCACTATCCTTTCCCTTTTCCTCCTCCAAATCATAGTGCACCTCCGTTTCCACATTATTTGTTTTAGCTCTCCATTTTTTATGGGTAGGGGCATTAGGCTGATCCTCATCCGAATCAGAATCTTTACAGCTCTCAGAAATATATGCATTAGGGACCAAGGGATCATCTTTGCTAGCCCTAGCTTTCTCCTTCAAGTATTCATAAATGAGCAATATGAGCCCTTGATGGGCTATAGGGTAAGAATTAGGCTTTTTAGCATGATCAGCAAAACTCTCATTCAAAGAGGATGCTAAGTAATAAGGTAGGGAGATTTTAACCCCATGACGGAAGTGATTAAGGATTGCAAAATGATAGTTATAGATTTTAGTGAATCTACCATCAACAGTGAGAAACTCCATTAAAACCCTTAAAACTTTCTACCAGAAGGACTTTACCTGCTGGGGAATGTAGTAGGAGATGTTGTCTTTCTTGACAAGCTTGACCTTCTCATCCTCCGATTTTGGGAAATTTTTTAACGCTTCGGCTGCATACTTCTGGTCTCTATATAATTTAGTACCCTCCTTCTGAAGACCCATGACCTCCGCAACCAGGTCCTCATCAATTTGCCATATCTCCCCGAACAAGGTGACTCTGTTGTTGTTCCAACCTCTGGCAAACCCATGTGACACCGAATTTCTGCTTTCATGTAGCTTTTCCATATAGTTAGTAAAGCCATATCTATGAAGCCTTCTCCAAACTTTTCGTCCAGTCTTCCAGTTTTCGTAGCCAGGGGGCTCATTCCTGTTTAAATTACCACCCATTTTGAACAACAAGTAGGAATGCCCAAAGATATATTTCACAGTCTACAAGAATAACCCCAATTTCTTGTGTAAAATTTTGGAATAACAAAACAGAGTCTCTTTCTTAGTTTTAAGGCTTATGTTAATGGCCGCACAAAACCAGAATTTATTATTATAATCCTCCTCACACATTTGATCATAGAAATGATGCCAAAAGGAAATCATTAACTGACATTTAATCTGCCCCCAAACTCTGTCTTTGGAATCCAGACCCCAAAAGATAATCATGATATTAACTTGATCCATTGATGCGATCAAAAAATAATTGCTCTCTAACATCCCTTTTATAATGGGTCTCTCCAATATATTAAACATCAACCTCTAAATTGACCCCTTCATTAGCTAAGAGGTCCACAACCTTATTGCCTTCTCTTAGAGTATGAGTTATGATAATACTAACATAGTTAATAATTTTTTAGCACTTTCAACTAAGTTAGTAATATTCCAAGAAACAAAACTAGTACCTTTAATGGCTTGGATGATATTTAGGGAGTCCCCTTCCAGCCAGTTTTTTTAAAATTTGAACCCCTGAGAAAGATGGAAGATTTTTAGCATGGCCAGAGCTTCAGCCACATGATTATTTTGGGCCCCAAAAGAGAAGCAATAGCCGCAATACAGACACCTTGAGCATTTCTAATGACTCCTCCACCACCAGACTTCCCAGGGTTGCCTTTAGCCGCCCCATCAAATTCACCTTTATCCAATCATGATCAGGAAAGCACCAGACAATATTATCTCTCCTATTCTTATTGTCAGATCTGCAAACTTTGTGTATTAAGTTCCATTCAATGAGGATGCCTTTTTTAGTTTCATTCATATCAGTAACAAGCCATTGCTTATTATTCCTGTGAGGAATATTTATGTTCTCTTTTATAGCCCTACAAAAATTTTCAAAGACCACCTGAGAGGTACACTTAGCTTCCCTAAATATTCTATTATTTCTCTCTTTCCAAATTCCCCAGCAAGTCATGGGGAGGATCATGGACCAAAGGTTCTTGATAAGATGACAATTGGTGGGGAAAGTCCATTGCCAAATAATTTCCTTGAGACTCTTGTTCATGACCCAATCAACTTTCCATTTCTCCCACAACTTACTCCAAATTTCCCAGGTAAATGAGCAGTGGAAAAATACATGATCAAATGATTCTTCCTCTTTCTGGCAAAGCTCACACCCATTAGGGAATTTGAAACCTCTTCTGACCAAATTGTCAATAGTCAGGATCCTATTATGAGTAGCAAGCCAAAGGAACATATTGACTTTAGGGATAAGAATTTTGTTCCAAACTTTACCCCAAATGGGGTTATTGGTCTGAGAGAAAGTGTTTTTGTAGGCAAAAGCAACCATAAATTTACCTCTAGGGTTACTTTTCCAGAGAAAAACATCTTCATAGTCTTTGTTAATAGAAAAAGATAGCAGCTCCTTCTAGAGCAGGGAAAATCCAGCATGTATAACATCAAGCCTCACCCAATTGTTCTCCTTCCAGTAGTCACACACCATAGGTCCAAACCTCCTTTTACATTCCTCAATAAATTGACTATTGCCTTGATCAAAGAGAGATTCATTCTTCATCCAAGGATCCTCCCAATACCTTATTTTCTCACCTTTTCCCAGGACCCATCCAGCTCCAGCTTTGGCCACTTTTATGGATTTGATAATACTATTCCAAATGAAGGATCTGACAAGGATGTCTTTAGAGCTAAGGACATCTTGGATAGGCTGATTCTGAATATATTTGTCAAACTAGATTTGGTTCCAATCTTTCTTGATGTCATAAGCTCTCCATAATTGTTTTGCTAGGAGAGCTTTACTAAAGGTTTTTAGAGTTTTAATCCCAAGCCCTCCTTTTCTCTTTGGTTTACACACTTTGTCCCAAGCAACCAAGGATATCCTCTTTTTTTCTTCAACTCCTAACCATAGAAATCTCTTATGGATTCTTTCCAATGCTTCAACAAATTTAGCCAGGATACCAAATAAGTTGAGAGCTTAAACAGGGAGATTCTGGAGTGTAGCTTGAAGAAGCTGCAACTTCCCAGCTTGAGATAAAATGGATCCTTTCCATCTAGCAAGTTTTTTGTTGAGTTTGTCAATAAGCATATTCCAGAAGGAGTTTGGGGGAACTAAACCCAAGGGAAGACCCAGGTAGGTGGAAGGGAGCATGTCCACCTTGCAACCAATAATTTTAGCAATTCTCTGTTGTCTTATGACAGGAGTGTTCATGAAGTATATAGCCAATTTGTCCCAATTGACTTGCTGGCCAGTAGCCAAAGCATAAGAATTAAGAGCAGTTTTGAAGACCTCAGCCTCCCCAACGGACGAATATCCCATAAGGATAGTATCATCAACAAACTGTTGGTGAGAACAAAAACCATTAGCAGAGGAAGGTTGAAGGCCTTTGATAATTTTATTCACTTTCAAATTATGGATCAATCTACTCATGCTGTCTACCAAGATGGTGAAAAGAATAGGAGATATGCGATCTCCTTGTCTGAGCCTCCTTGATGATTTAAAGAATTTTGTAGATAGAAAATATAGGAGTGGAGATTAGATCTTTGATAATTTTGATTATCTTCTCATCAAATCCAAAAGCCTCCATAATTCTAAAAAGAACTTGCCAATCCACTCTATCATAAGCTTTCACCAAATCCAACTTTATCAAAAATCCTTCTTTATTAGCAGCATTGAGGGAATGAATATTCTCATGCACAAGAATGATAGAGTCCAAAATCTGCCTACCAGGAACAAAACCTTTCTACTCCTCAGATATGATGAAGGGGAGGACAACCAAAATTCTAGTAGTCAAAACTTTGGATATGATCTTATAGAAAGAGTTACATAGACTTATTGGCCTAAATTTTCCCATTGAATCTGCCCCAACAACTTTAGGAATTAATGCAATAAAAGTGGAATTGAATTCCTTAAGGATTCTTTTAGAGCCAAAAAATTCTTTTACCGCATTGACCGTATCTTCTCCCATAATATGCCAAAATTCTTGGAAGAAAAACATAGAGAATCCATCAGGACCCGGTACTTTATCCCCTTGAAAAGAAAAGATAGCTTTTTTAATTTCACTAGCAGAAGGGATAGTAGAAAGGGCCTTATTCTGATTAGGAATAATGATCTTGGAAATGATATTAACCAAATCTTGTTGTTGGGTATAATCAATATCCTTGTTCCTGGTGAGGAGGTGAGAGAAGAAACTAACAACTTCATCCCTGATGTCATCCTTGTTAAGAAGAATTTTGTCCTCGGCAATTAATCTGGAGATTCTGTTCGCAGCTTTATGTTTCAAAGAAGTCATGTGGAAAAATTTAGTGTTTATGTCCCCAACCTCCAACTAAATCGCCCTAGATCTCTACCTCCAATAGATTTCCTCCCTAGAAATGATGTTGTGAAGTTTGACTAATACATCTTCTTCCATAGCTTTGGTATACTTTTTATAGCCCTCTTTCTGTATTGAGTTTTGGATCTGTTCTAGCTCCTCCTTCAACTTTTTCTTTGAATCAAAAATATCACCAAAGACCCTCTTGTTCCATATCTTAATGTTGACTTTGATATTTTTAAGTTTTTTAGCAACTTTATACATGGAAGTTCCATTCACATCAATATTCCACCAGTTGGCAATAGATTTTTCAAGATAAGGGCGAGAAATCCACATCTTCTCAAAACCAAAAGGGAAACTCTGATTATTCTTAAAGTTCTCAGCAACAAAAGAAATGGGATAATGATCTGAACAAATTCTATTGATAATAGACAGGGAGCATCTATGAGAAAGAATCCAATCATTAGTAACAAGGGATCTATCAAGTCTTACCTGAATGAGGTCTTCACCATCCCTTTGATTTGACTAGGTGTAGGAAGCTCCATTAAGATCCATATCAATAAGAGCATTGACATTGATAAAGTCCATTTATCAGTTCCCCCAAATTTATCAGTGCCTTGCAGAGGAGTATTGAAGTCTCCCATCACAACCCAACTGTTCCTAGGGAAAGATCTTCTTTTTTGCTGGATTTTATCCCAAAATTTGCTTCTAGTAGATTTGGAATTAGGGGCATAGATATTGGTAATCACACATTCCTTTCCTTCATAGATGCTTTTAACTTTCATGGATATTATGTTACCATCTTCATCAATCATTTCTCCTAAAATAGTTTTCTTGTTCCATAATATCACTACCCCACCAGATGCCCCATTCGAGCTGCTACCACAAACCCCTCCATTTTTAAAGAAGTTTAAATTCTTCACTTTCTCCTTACTCATTTTGGTTTCCTGAACAAGGATAATATCCGGTTTTTGGTCTCGAATGAGATTTTGTAATATATCCTGTTTATTGAGACCATTTAGGCCTTTGTAATTCCATGATATTACCTTCATTTGGAAACCTGAGGGCAGGATTCCTTTATAGTTCGCTGCCTTCCATCAGCTATGTTTTGCTTGCTCTCCTAGTCCCTATGCCATTTCATAGTTTTATGTCTCAGTGGGGATTTTGAGGCACCAAAATCAACCTTGGACCTGGTCCTAGTTTTCACCCCATTAAGACCTCCTGCCTTCTTGTTTTTTTTCTTTTTTCCATTCCCTATTATGTCTTCTTCGTGTTCCTCTCTGGGCTCATCTTTCATATTACTCCACAGTTCTCCTCTTTTTCTGGGATGATGTGGGCATATCAACTCCAATATTCTGGAATAACACATTTAGATTTACCTGAGGCGATCCAAACTTGTTACTCCTTCCAAGTTTAATTTCATGTCCTTCATATTCATCTAAGCACTGTTCATCTCTTTTTGTTATAGAAACTTGAGGGACCTCATGATGAGAGTTAGTGATATTCTCAATCTCGCCATCTTCAAGTATCTCTTCACTAATATCATTCTCCTCCTCCTGAATCTGTAGAGCCTCAAAAGTATTGACTATTTTGATCTCAAACTCCCTGATTTCATTCTTTTTATCCTCCTTCAAAGGGGGGTTCTTAGGAGGGTCATTCCTATCTCCTTCTAATAGTTCTGGTATATTACCAGGACATCCACTTATTCTTTCCACTTTTTTATCTTCCTTATTATTATTCTTTTCTTTCCAAACCTATTTGTGGGTGTTTACCGTCACAGGTTTTTTAGGGTTGCTAGGGCAGGCCTTAGCCCAGTGACCAGCTTTTTTGCAAGAAAAGAACACAAAGGGGAGTGATTTGAACTCTATTATCTATTCCCATACTCCAAGTTTAGAACTTATATCAATAGTGCTAGGAAGGTCCATCTTCTGCAAAATATTGACACAAATACGCGCATAAACCAATCTTTTGCGAGCTGCAGTCATTGGATCTATCGCAACAAGCTCCCCAAAGGAGTTAGCAATTCCTGAGAAGAAATCGTCCACCCAAAATTCCATTGGAAGGCTTGGCAGCCTTACCTAGACTGGAGCATATTCAAAGAAAGAGTCATTGAGTTTCATGTTAGGAGACCATTTTCTCATAGATAAAGAGGATTTACCAAACATCTAAGGGCCACTGCTTAATGCTGCTTCCATATCTTCCCCACAAGAGAAGGAGAAAACAAAAAATCCTTTAGACAAGGAAGAAACATCAACCTGACCTTTCATTCTCCATTTTCTCTTTACAAAAGACCTAACATCCTCAATATTGGGTCATGGTCTGACAAACTTCCCCACTAGAGAGAAAGCCCTTAAAGAAATTCTATGATCGATAACCAAGTCTGGAACCTCAATAGCAAGTTTACCCATTTTTTTATCAAATATATCTTTCACAAAGGCGAAGGATGATTTACCAGTCCATTTTCCAGTTGCTTTCCTTGAAAAAAGACTACTCCAAGGTTTGGAGGCTTGCACCTCCTTGATCTTTTCTAAGTCAACTTTCACAGCCTCGGGACTCAATTTTGGGGAATCTATCATCTTTTTGCAGTCAGGAGGAGGGTCCCGTAGCCATGGGTCCCCATCCTGTCTCCCATCCTCATCATCCATCACATGTCCTTGAGCTGTAGTGGCATCAGAACCAGAGGATCCAGCTTCGATGTTCCCTCCATTTCCAGTTTTCAAATTTCCCCCTGCTTGCATTGTTCCCTCCATTTCGAATGTTGGCTTCTTCTGATTTTGCTGTTGATAGTGAAGTACAACTCTATTTCTTGCTTAACCATGAAATTAGTCTTCTACCAAGAAAAAATGCTCTGTCGGTGGTGCTTTTTCTGTCATCCACATCTCCTGCCCAATTAGCATCTATGTATGCACATAAATCAAAATTTTTATCTCTAGGATACCATAAACCAAGATTTGTAGTGCCTTGTAGGTACCAGAAAATCCTTTTTACTGCTGATTCATGATTTTCTTTAGGATTACTCTAAAATCTTGAGACAATACATACTGCATTCATAATATCAGGTCTTGTTTGTGTCAAATACAATAAACCTCCTATCATAGACTTGTATCTAGTCAGATTAACAGGTGTTGATTCATCCTTTAAAGATAATTTATCTGTTGTAGTCATAGGTGTGCTTACCGGTTTAGAGTTTTCCATGCCAAATTTCTTTAGTAATTCCTTCAAGTACTTAGATTGACATAAGAATATACCTTTATCAGTCTGTGAAATCTGCAATCCTAAAAAGAATTTTATCTCCCCAATCATAGACATTTCAAATTCTTGTTGCATTTTATTAGAAAAGTCTTTACACAATCCATCTTCTCCTCCAAAGATTATATCATCAACAAAAACTTCAATAACCAAGATGTTATCATTAGTCACTTTGTAGTATAAATTGTTGTCAGCATTACCTTTAGTGTAACCAAGCTTCAAAAGATATTTGTCCAATCTAGCATACCAAGCTCTAGGAGCTTGCTTTAGTCCATACAAATATTTCCTTAACCTACAAACCATATCTTTGTTTGTCAAAGAAAATCCATCAGGTTGTTCAATATAAACTTCTTCTTCAAGATCTCCATTGTAATCCTAAAAGGTTAATAATTTACTCTTATTTCTAGTCATGTAATGTGAACATCCTGAATCAATAATCCATTCATCCTTATCTTCAATTTTAGCTGTCAGGGACCGCTCTACCGGTTGAACAGTAGGTGTCAGTTGATCTTCTGTTATAGCAACAAAAGCCCATCCATTGTCTGTCAGATCCTCATCAGCATAGTAACAAGATTTGTCTCTATTCTTCTTAAACTTGTATCTCTGATAATCAGGGTTAGGCTTATATGTTCTTTTAGCTTCTTCTCTTAATCTTGCATGTCTATCAGGACACCTAGAAGCCATATGACCAATCTTATTATAGTTAAAACATTTAAAAGGTGCTTGACCTTCATACTTACTTCCAACTAGACCTTTAGGCATTTTCCTTGAAAATAGTGCTTCAAGCTCTTCCAGTTCTTCATTCTCCTTCCTGATTTCTTCAAGTTCTCTTGCATAAAAGGCTTTCCAATCAGATTTCTCAGATGATGATGATGATGATGATGTTGTAGATGATGATGATGCTTTGAAAGCTATATCTGTCTTAGTAGTAGTAGCAGGACCAAATTCCTCAAGTTCAAAAGCTAAAAGTTTTCCAACCAAAGTGTCTCTAGATACAAATGCATTAGGCATTGTTCTCAATTCATTTATAGCAGTAACTTTCATTTTATATGCTGGTGGAAAATCTCTTAAAACTTTAGAAACAATCTCATCTTCACTTAAGGTTCCTCCACAACATTGTATACCCAAAACAATTTCATTTACTCTTTCCATAAAAGCAAAAATTCTTTCATCTTCTTCCATTTTCAGATTTTCATACCCGACCCAAAAGCATTCAAGTTTTGCAATTTTGACTGTGGAATCTCCTTCATTCAATGGTTCCAATTTGTCCCAAATAGCTTTAGCAATAGATCTGTCTGATAATCCCATGTTTTGTTGATCTGACAATGCTCTCAAAAGTGCTTGTCTTGCTTTGCAATCATTTTCCTCATCTTTAGCCAAGTTTGGTGGATTAGGTTGACCTTGAGTAGGAGCAGTATAACCATTCTTTGTAACATCCTATATGTCCTTTCCAATGCAATTCAAATGTGTCTCCATCCCGATCTTCTATATTCCATAGTTGGTTCCATCAAGTTTAGGACTATCCTTCCTAAAATAGTTAGAAGACATTGGATCTCCTCAAGCTGTTAAACTTCTGCAAAAAGAGGACTAGGCTCTGATACCAATTGTTAGGTCCTAGAGGCAACTAAGAGGGGGGGAGGTGAATCAGTTGTCCAATAAATTCAAACCTAAATTAAATAACCAAAACTTAATGCTTAATGCCAGTAAACCAAACTTTATGTCAGTAGACAGTTTTATCAGTTAATTGCAGTATCGGTAAAGATTAATGCATGAAATAGAAAGACAATAACATCCACAACACATAAGACAAATATTTTTACATGGAAACCCTGTAAGGGGAAAAACCACGGTGGGAAGCCTTACACACAATCAAATGATACTACTGCAGATAGTACGTGTGTACAATATGGAGTCTGCACATGCAGAAAGGCCAGCTTCCTAGAGCTCACTGCTCAATCACAAAATGGGAGCCACACTGACTACAATTGGATGGTTAAACCCAATGATAATGTACTTCTCAAAAAAGCATCTTCATATGCTAGATTCAGTACCGGTTAAGTTCTGATTATCTTCTCAAAAACCTTCCTTCAACCTTCAAATGATGTCTGTGTGTATAGCTCTGCTTATTTTTGCATATACCCTATAACAATCATTTTTCCAATCGCATTACAATCTCACAAATGAGATCTTACATATATACCGAAAGCTAAGACCAAAAGTGTAGGTCGGCTTAAAAAGAATAATACAATAAAATCAATTACAAATAAATCACTATCCGATGCATCATGTCGGCTCAATGTATTTACAGTAATAATAAATCATCTCCATAACATGTCGTGTTGATTTGGAATAGATATGCTTGCTGGTGCATAACCTAGACCTATTTGTTGGTAACAACAAATATGCAAACCCAAATAGATCAATAACCAAATCGCCAAAACCAAGTGATCAAATAATGTCTTTGACATAACCAGGTAGTCTCCAAGTCATTCCAAGTGTCGGTGAACAATATAACCTGCCAGTGAACCAAATACCAATGACTGTGCATAAGTCACTGACTTGTCGGTGAACATAACCAAAGATCTCCAAGTGCTGAGTGTTGACAAGTGTTGACATCAATGAAAAAACCATATCAACATATCCAAAATACCAATAGATAAAAGACTTGTTTGCCTTGATTTAATGTACTATGCAGGAACATACAAGATGAAAACATTCTTCCTATGGCTCAATTTGAATTTTTCCCCCCTTTTGGCTTAAAGAAGGGAAGGGGATTTAATGATTCAAGCCCATAAGACACATCAACAAGCCTACTCAAGTGGGATTTTCAATCCATACATGTACAAGAAATGATGACCAAAAAGTTCAACTTTAGGCTTTACAACCTCAACTGGGGGAACCTCTATATACCACAAAGATACATTAAGGCCTAAATATATGAAATGAAAGATAGTAATAGCAAACAACCAAGAGGAAAGGGTAACTAACTTTTGACCTTCACTTATCTAAGGTATAAAGTTCTTAGAGGCTTAGCCTAGTTTGAAAAAAAATCACTTCCAGGAGGCATATATTTTGATTCACCCTCTATATTTATACTGTGATGGAACATGAGAGTTGAGGTCATCCCTTGGACTGATCACTTCTCTAAGAAGACCCCGTTTAAGAAAAATCAAGGTCACTTATTTATGTTGCACTCAAGTTTGCCACTAGGACGTAAGAGGAGAGCATACGTATGTAGATCTTGAAGATTAAAAGATAAGTGATATTTAATTTTAAGCCCAAATTTAAATATGTATTATCAAATAGAATTCCAATACAATATGTGGAAGACACAACAAGCAAGTTGATCTAAAGCAGAAATAATTCTATGATAGCTAGAAAAGACTATGATTACATTTCAAATGTAAATGAGAGGGTGTAGAACAAGTGCACTTGAAATTAACTATTTCTAATTATGTTTGAAATCCCCTTGATCCAATATGATTAGCTCGAAGCTAGCTTTTCAACCTGAAATCAAGTGTGTGAAAACATGCCAAACATGGTAGTCCAAAGAAAAGAAATGTATTGCATAAATTGATTTCTTATGATATCAAAAAACATAATACATCTCTTCAAGGATGATAAATAATATTATGATGCAATAAAATATATGTAAATAAAAAACGTAAGCTCGTCACAAGATTACAATTACAATTTATTTTTTTGACCTAGTCAAACAATGTCTGATTTTTTCTGCAATATATTTGACCCCAAAATGAAAAATGCAAAGAACATACCCATATTATTTTTAGATCTTTTGAAAAATATAGAAAATAATAGAAAAATTCCTTAATTTGTGTCCTTGAAAGCAGATTTATGAAAAAAACTCTAATTTTCAAAGATTGGATTTTACATTAATAAAATGAGATCAAAATTAAAAATATAAACAATAGCTTGCCTCTAGAATTATGATACCTTTCTATAAATGTAAATGTTTTTGAAAAATTGTCTGATTTGCACTCAAAAGTTAAGATTTATAAAAAATCATAAAATCAATATAACGCACTTAAAAATGATTATCTAAACAATAGGGCGCTCTGCATCATGTTGGAAGGATATCCCGCTCGTGCGAGGGTTTTCTCACGTCGAGCCTTGGGCTAGACATTCGGCCTCACCTCGTTGTCTTTGTCGAGCTTGCATTGACGACCTTTGTCCTTGCACACGTGTGTTAATTGGTGCGGTGCGGCCGTTGTATGGCCAATAACTCCTCTAAAAATGGCTCAATCTCTCATTCTGCAAGTGCCAAACCATTGGAGCCAAATGAGAGATCCTTCAAGGATGCATTGGTTGATAGGTTGTCAATCCCTGAAGGCACCGAGTTTGTTGTGCAGCCCGTGGTCTCTAACGAAGAAAATGGAGAGTGAAGAGGTAAATGCCCTTCTTTTTATAAGATCGTTGTTAGGCCTAACTCCCATATGTCTAGAGAAATAAGATATAAAAAGGTTAGGGTTAGGGATTGCACTATTTTTCTTGTTGCCTTGGATTTAAATAAACTTTCGTCCAATAATATCTTGAATAATTGGCTTCAATCTGTGTGGGGAAAAAATTTGGGTTTGTATTTTCATTTTGTAGAATGATATAGAGAGGGCCTTTTGTCATTTTTTTCAACAACCCTAATCATCAGAAGGAAGTAATTAAAAAAAAATTTGGAATATTGGGCAGAGTTGTTTTAGGGCTATTGGATGGTCCTCCGATGCCAATTATAGTGAGGTTATGGCTCTGTCATGCCCTAGGTGGCTTTCTATACACAATGTTCTTCAATTTCTATAGCAATTTCTACCTTAAGCCCTCAAACACTTGGGAAATGTTCTCAAAATTGATGAGTCTTTTGTGCTCCTTTCGCACCTTGATGCTAGGATTTTGGTTTCTATCAATCTCAACAGAGATTTTCCCAATGAAATTGAGTTTGTTCTGGATGATGAAACTATCTCTTGCCTACTAAAATTTATAGGTGGACTTAATGCTTTCTTCCTATGTTGCATGGAAGGTCACATGCGGAAAAATTATCCTCTTTTGAAGTGCAAAACCTCGCGTAAACCGAAGCCTATTACTAATGTCCTGAATGCGGAGCTGGAATTACCTTCATCCATCATTTTCTCCTCGCAGGCACTTCTTTCTTGTGAGTCTTCTCTAGCTCTCTCCCCTACTACTAGACCTTGTGACTCCCCTTGATTCACCATCCTCTCCTCTTCCCCCCTATTGTCCCTACTAATCCTTGTGGCCCTAATCTTGATGGTGTCCCTCCCCCACATAGGGTAATGAATGCTCAACGGTTGGCCTTCAAAATGTCGCGACTAGTTTGGCCTCTGGAAAGGGAGAGATTGGATTGTAATTAGAGAAGAGGATGATGCTTGAGGGTCCTGCCAAAACTCTCTTCTCAGATCCTAAACTATTGGTCAATCCAGAAGATGAGCAATTCTTTAATATTAAAAGAGCTTATGATCCTAAAACTCCTCTTATTGATATTATTTTAGATGCAAAACCATCGAGCACCCCTTTCTTCATTCCACCTTCCAATTTTGCCCTTGGGATAGCCAAATTTGAACTTGACACCTCCCCCACCCCTGGCAGGGATATCATTGGGGGAACACTCTCTATTAATAATAGTCCTGGACCTAGGTCAGAATATGACTGGGCTATTTTTCCTTACAATGGTATCCCTGATAAAGAAGATTTGGATGATATTATGGTTAAATTTGGTGCTACCAAGGAGCATAATAAAAGGAAAAGAACCCCAAAATCTAATAATAAATCTCATGCTCCTCCCCTAGGGGTAGAACAATACTATGGTTAAATTTGATCTTGACCTCAGGAAGTGGATTGCACAACTGGAGGATATTCCTTGGATCATAGGAGGGGACTATAATATGATTGAGCATCCGTGTGATAAAAAAGGAGGGTTGGCTTTTGATTGGAAACCCAATGAGAAATTCTTTTTTGTACATAATGGTTAACAAACTAAGGCTTCTTGATCCTTTGGCTGGAAGAAAGGATGATCATGATGGGGTCTAGTTTACCTAGTGTAAATTCCAATAGGGTAAGAAGATGATCTACATCAGATTAGATTGTTTCTATTACAACAAAGATTGGTTATGTTGTAGGCAAGAAGGTGAGAGGTCATGCTTGAAGGTCATTCCATACACTCTATTTGATCATAACTCGATCTTTGCTTGCTTTTGTTTGTTATCCACCCCTCCCCTCGCCCAATCTCCCTACTCCTAATTTTCTTTGAACATAAGTCTATTGGAGGATGAGGATGTTTTCTCCGCATCCTTCATTATTCAACAATTTAATTGTTGTTCCAATACTTTGAATAGTGAAGTGGATAGATGGGTCCAAAAAGTCCAGAGCTAGAAATATTTGTTTCAAATTCTGGGCAAAAAGAAAGCCAAAGACTCCAGAAGGAAGGAAAACGAGCTGCATAATAAGATTGTAATTGCCGAGGAAGTTATTCAAGTTGAACCTTATAATGAGAATATTTTTGAAGAATTGAGAATAACCATAGATGAGCTCAGACATATCCAAGGGATTAAGATTTAGGGTGCCAGGGTGAGATCCAGGATAATTGGATTGACTAAGGTGATAAGGGGTCCAAGTTGTTTTTTCATATCCTCATAAAGAAACAAGCTAAGGTTAATATTGACAGCATCTGTGACAATGGGGTTGATATCTCAGATCAAGAAGAGATCCTTCAAGCATTTAGGAATTATTATAAAACTTTGTTCACCTCTGAAGATGATGGATGTTATAAGGAGATAGCCAGACAATAGCTTAGGGACATCATCCTCTATAATATTAGCAGTGAAGATTCTTCTAAGTTAGGGAGTGAAATCTCTCTAGAGGAAATTTAGAAAGCTATTGTGACTCTTAAGGATAACAAAGCTCCTAGACCAAATGAGCTGCCTATTGAGTTTTATAAAAATAAGATTGAGTGGATCCGTAAAGACCACCTCTTACTATATAGGGAGGCCTATGAGAAAGACTCCCTAGGGAAAGAGATCAATAGAGTAGTCATAAAGCTCATCCCCAAAGATGGAGATAAAACTTCTATTAAAAATTAGAGACCGATTACATTACTTAATTTCTCTTACAAAATTCTAGCCAAAATCCTTGCCCTTAGACTAAAAGGAATTCTTCCTAGCGTAATAAGAAATAACTAGACATGCTTTGTCAAAGGAAGATAATTCCTAGAGAACCTTATTACTTTTTGGGAAGCGATGCATTGGGCCTAGGAGTCTAATCAAAATGCATCTATGTTTCTTATTGACTTCGAGAAGGCATATGATAGAATCGAATGGAACTAAATTATTATGATGCTTAAGAGCTTTGGATTCCCCCCTTCCTTCTGTAAGATGGTGGAGACCCTGATGAGAGATGTAAATTCTTGTGTTGAGTCAATGGAAGTAGATCCCAAAACTTCTCCCTATCGAGATCCATCAGACAGGGGTGTCCACTTTCTCCTGCCCTATTTGTCATAGCACCTAATGCTCTGTTTTACCTTCTTAAAGACTCCTCACTCTCCCCTCCGGTGAGAGGGATTCTTCCTCTCAATGCTAAGGAGCTTCTAAATATTCAGTTCATAGATGACAAAGCCATTTTGTTGTGTCTAGAAGAAGGTAACATTAAATCTCTCATGAAAAAGATTGACATATTTTGCTCGACTTTAGGTAGCAAGATCTCCCTTCCCAAATCCATTTTTCTCAGTTGGAACCAGCACCCTCCTAAGTGGTTCAATAGATTTCCCTCGGTGTGAGGTGGAACTCAGCATCAACTTCGATACCTAGGGATACCTTTTTCCCTCTCACCAAACTTAAAAGATATGTGGGAGTGGGTCAGGACCAAAATTGACAAGAAGTTTAAAAATTGGAACAGACAAGACCTATCTTTGGCTTGTAGGTTTCAAGTTTTCCAAAAAATCCTCTCCTCTTATAACATTTATTATTCTTCAACCTGACTATTTAATGCTCGTCACTTCTCTCGGATTCAGAAGGTGATCAAAGATTTTTTATGGTCAGATGGCAAAGGAGGGCTCAAGAGACATGCAATAAGATGGAAGTGGTGCACTATGATTAAAAATAAAGGGGGACTGGGTCTAAGAGACTTGAGGAAGTAAGGGATTGCACTAGCTGGCAAGTGGATTTTGAATGCCATTCATGAGGATGTGCCATGGAAAATTTTGATTAGACACAATATTTCCCAATCTGTTCCCAAATAGAACCACTCCTCGAAGGGACTCCCTACATGTTATTTGTTGTCTAGAAAGTTTCTTGTATCTCCAATAGGCTCTGTAGTGTTTAAATCCATATGGAAAGCTTTGGACAATATTAGGCATCTCATCTATTTTAAGGTAAACAATAATGGCAACACTATTATGTTTGGCAACATGTCCATATGGTGGAATTTGAAATACAAGGAGAAATTTTTGGCCCTATTGCAAGGGTGCTCTGCCAAATCATGGGTAGACAAGGGTATCAGGACTGTTGATGACATTGTTGAAAAAGGGAAATTGATAGAATGGAAGTGTGTGATGAACAGATTTGGAGTGCCCAACACTCATTTTAGGACTTACTCTATGCTAAAATATGCATGTGGTTCCCTCTCTTGCTCCTCCCCTTTCGTTGTTGCTCCCCTTTGTACCTCCTCCCTTGTCTATGCTGATAGATCTTCCCTACATACTATTAAAGCCAAAACCATCTATGTTTCCCTTTCAAATAATGATGACATCCTTGAGCATTTTAATCGGACTTGGCTTCTTTACTTTAACAAAATCCAAATGACAACATACTTGTGACCTTCTCTGGCACAGACCCGTTGAGCCCAAGATTAAGTTTTTCATATGGCATCTCCTTCTTGATAGATTACCTCTTAAGATACCTGAGGGGGATTATAATCTTTGGTCCTTTTGTAGGCTCCCAGAATCCATCAAGCATCTTTTCTTTGAGTGCATCATTGTGAAGGAAATTTGGTTACTTTTTGGCCTTGTCATTTATGGTAATGTTGATATTATGAATGTCATTTGTGGGCATATTCCTTTGTTGAGAAAAGATTGATATCTTTTGGTCTGCCCTTTCATGTGTTGTTCTTTGGAATATATGGAAGTTTAGGAATGATAGTGTTCTTAACAACAAGAATAGGGCGCTTACTGAGTCTCTAAGGAGACTCATTTTACATAATGTTTCTATGTAGGTCACAATTGTGCTAAGGCTGTCCAGATGGAAGTTTGAGGACTTATGAGAGATGGCCAAGTCAGGGTATTCTATTGGGAAGTCTCTCGCGACTTCTCCTGGACTAGGCAAGATGGTAACAAGAGCACTTTTGAAGATGCACATCATAATTTTATGAGACATCTAAATGCCACAAGAAACATCATTACCCAACAATAGGTTGATAATGTACCTGTACCTGTAGCTGAGACCTTCGTACATTCATACCTAGACCAGGAGATGGAAAAGAAAGAGCTAGTTTGGCAGGATGCGCAGTTAAGATGGATGGTCTGAGCAAATATAATACCCAAGAAAAGGGTTGATGGAGATGCATTTCTATTTTAGATTAGTGATTTTACTGTTATATTTTTTATACTTGATGTATGCTCTCTTTTTGACTCAGACTCGGATGTGAGATTGCTTTATATGTTGTATATATTTCTTGTACTATTGCGATTGATGGTCTTATATGATGGAACTCTGATATTTTTATGTACTTCGGTTCATGATTTTTAATAAAAAAATGATTATATAAACATGAATTTAGGACTATAGGCTCTAGATATTATCTCCAACCTACATGTAAAAAAATGTAGAAAAATTGGTAGTCATTTGGGAGATAGGATGAAATCTTTGCAAACCCTATGATTTTGTCTTCAACTTTATCTGCACTAGGTTAGTCTTGAAATTTTTGAACAAAACAACAAGATGAGGTTACAAAAACCTCCAAAATACAAATCTAAAAGGGATGTGGGTCCCACAAGGTATGCCAAAATGTAAAATGTGAAACAAAATAATGGAAATAATGCAATACAATATCTAAATTATTTTTACAATTTTTTACTTTTAGTGTATAGTTTTGTTAACCCTATACCTAGTCGAAATAGCCAAGAACGAAGACTGAGAAGGGGGGGGTGTGAATTAGTCTTCACCAAAATATTAAACTTTAAACACAACAACAAATCTAGCAAACTGCAACAATAATCAGATAAGGAAATTAACAGCACAATACACAACACCAAGTTTTTTGACTTGGAAAACCTGGTTAAGGGAAAAACCACAGTGGGAACCTACCCACAGTAAGATGATACTCTACAGTAGTATGTGAAAATATTACAATGGGGAATGCACATGCATTCAGACACACTGCCTAGAGCTCACTGCTCAAAAGGCTACAACCCTCAAGGAATTCTCACTGACTTACAATATGATTCAGACTACAATCTGAAAGAAGTGAACTAAAAGAATAACATCGCCAAATGCCATCTTATAGTTTTAGTTAAGCACAAATGTCTGCCATGCAACACCAATCTCACCTCAAACTCAACACCGAATGATAAATCACTTGTTTGCACACAAATCTCTCTTTGTTAATGTAGACACAACAACGCAAACTACATGAATAACTCACCTATATATATAAATCATCAACCTTGATAACAAGGTCAGCTAAACCCTCAACCCTCAATTACAAAATTAAATTAGACAATACAAAGATCGACCACTGGACCAATATAATGATTTATATGACATAACATGGACCTAATTCAAATTCGCAAATGATCAACTCCACTGGAAATCCTACCAAGATCAATTGCAACACACTACACCACTAGAAATACCACATAACATGAAAATCAATACCGGTTAATGAAAACCACCAAACAATCGCACAACGATCAATGCAAATCGCCAAAAAAAAAGGAAACAACTAGGAAACACCAGCAAGCACATTAGAATCATCTGGAACAGTTGCACCAACACCATTTTTCAAATCTTCATTTGTCAATGTCTAGAAGCTCAAGAACACAACCAATCAACAACTATCATGAAGAAGGATAACTTGCAGAGAACCAAATCATGAACCATCTAAAATGAAGATACAAAAGACCAACCAAAACAATATCCCGAAGTCTCAGCACCAGATCTAATCACACCGAAATATACTAGAGGGAATACTGACAGAGTCTGGTAAAACAAAGAAAATCAAACCAGATCAAAAAATCTTCCCAATCACACCAGAGTAAATCTCAGGAATATGTTATCAATAACAACAACATACCCTAGTAGCAACAATGACCAACCATATCCAACAATCTCCTCATTTGGCATTGACGGAAACATATGAATGTGAAAAATAGTTAATGCAAAGAAAGAAGATATCACCAGCAAACTCCCCCTAAGATCAAGAAAGATGAAGAAGTTTTTCACATGGCCTTTTTCCCCCTTTGACAGCAATGCCAAAGATCTCCAAAAAATTAAACCAAATAGAAACATAAATGTCTCTCCCCAAAACATAGACTACTCCAACAAAGGAGTAGCACCAACTCATCAATTTGGATAAAAGATAGACCTCTAAAATCCACTGGATCGATGCAACTCAATGCATCTAGATCTCATCAGGAGGGGTGGATACCCCTAACTTCTCTCTTAAATAGACAAATGTATCTGCAGGTAAAGGCTTAGTGAAAATATCAGCAATCTGTTCCTTTGTAGATACATACTCCAACTTCACCTTTTGTTCACTGACTTTCTCTTTCAAGTAATGATATTTGATTGATATATGCTTAGTTTTTTAATGTTGCACTGGATTCTTTGACATGTTGATAACACTGAAATTATCACAATATATAATAGTAGGCCCATCATGAATAATTATGATATCCTTCAACATTTGCTTCATCCAAACCACCTACGTGCAATTACTAGCAGCAACAATGTACTTAGCTTCAACAGTAGATAAGGACACTGAATCTTGTTTCTTGCTAGCCCTTGAAATAATCTTCTTATCCAAAAAGAATGATCCACCGGTAGTGCTCTTCCAGTCATCTACATCACCAGCCCAGTCAGCATTAGTGTAGGCACATAAGATGAAAGCATCATTCCTTGGGTACCATAAACCATAATCCACAGTTCCCTTTATATATTTGAATATCATCTTAATAGCAGTGACATGACTCTCCTTCGGATCAACTTGATATCTAGCAGCCATACACATAGCATGCATAATGTTAGGCCTAGTCTAAGTAAGATATATCAGTCCACCAACCATAAATTTGTACAAACTTCGATTATCTTTCAGAGATTCATCATTTTTAGATAATTTACAACCAGTCACCATAGGAGTTTCAACTGGTTTGGAGTCATCTAACCCAAAGTTCTTCAGCAATTCCTTCACATACTTAGTTTGAGATATGAATATACCTTTTTCTATCTCAATATGCAAACGTAAGAAAAATTTCATCTCACCAATCATAGATATCTAAAATTCTTTCTGCATATCATTGGCAAACATCATGCTCAAGTCATCATCACCACCAAAGATAATATCATCAACAAAGACTTCAACAATTAGGATGTTATCATTTTCTATCTTAAAATACAGATTATTTTCAGCTTTACCTTTACTTGTAGTCTCCTCAGGGTACTTGGTCCACTACCACCCTTGAAAAGACATCACAAATGTGTGGTGCAGTGTAGCCGGGTTGGGATTGTGTTTGAGATTGTGTTTTCCCTTGTCTTTTGTGTTTGCATGTGTGTTACCCATCTAGGGCTTGGTTCTCCGAGCTCGGGGGTGGCTACCAATTAGCCTAGGCTGGGAGGTGAGCACTCCATGGTCATAGTTTGATTTATTTGTAGGTTGTTGGAAGAAAAGAATAGTACAAGTGGAGTTTGTTGGAGTTATGTGGTTGCAGAAAAGATTTGGAAATTTGAATATTTATATTTTAAGTTGCTATCAATGTAAAGGGAAACTAGGTGGCATCTATTTTTTTTGAAAGCAAATGTATCTAATCTTTTTTTTAAGCCCTCTTTAATTAGAGAAAGAGATTCCATTGGTATTGATGGCTATCATGTATTTTAATGGCACTCCAAAAGAATGCAATTAATTCTTGTTAAAGTATTATTGTTGTTGCAAAAGAAATATATTATTTTGGATTGAGTTCCCTATAGTTTCTGAAAATTGTATCGTAGTATGCATGTTAGTTTTGAAAATGAAAATTAAATTTGCATGTTAAATCTAAAAATAAAAAAAAATAAAAAAATAGAAGAATCAGTTTATTTCCTATGCATACCTCTAAGGTTAAATTTAAATAATAAAACCTCTATTTGTTGTTAAAATTATTGATTTCTGGCATTTATATAGATGTTGTTTAATTTATTGAATTCTGCCAATTACTTAATTACAGTGAATAAAATCTAAAGTTAAATGGTCTATCTACTTTAAATAAATACCTTTTTATATAGTTGCTATTTAGTTTCATTGTATTTTTGTCAATCAATTATTGCAAAAAATAAATCTTATGATAAAAATAAATAAAATAATAATACATTGATTTAACTTAGAATATTTTAATTAGACTGTTTTAAAAAGTTTGAAAAAAATAATACATAATATTAGTGGATGTGCTTAATAAAGATTTGCCAATTGCATCTAATATATATATATATATATATATATATATATATATATATATATATATATATATATATATATATATATATATATATATATATATATATATATATATATATATATATATATATATATATATATATATATATATATATATATATATATATATATATATATATATATATATATATATATAAGAGAAAACGAAGTTTCCTTCTACCTAGGGTTTTCGGGGGGGCAAAGAGTCGAACCCACTGTGGACGGCACGGAGGCCACCACTGTGGGAAACCACAGTGTCGGCTCAGGGGGCCTCCCACTGTGGGTATCCACAGTGGAAGGGCCCGGCCCTACCACTGTGTTTCCCCACAGTGGGCGGCGCCCGGAAAGGCCCCTTCCTAGCTCTCCATAATCTCGCCATCACACACACCGCTCCTCCTCTTTGCCGCCAACATCCGCCATGGCCACCGCATTTTCAACATGCACAGACACACTTTCAAAAACAAATATAAATAAATAAAATCATAGGTAAAGCCCTAACCCGAAAATAGGGAAGAAAAAATTAGAATCCGAGATGGATTATAAATTAAATAGGTATAAAAAAAGGGGTATTGTTATTTATTTAATTGAAGCACTCATATTTTATAAAGGGTATGTTATTTATAATAAATTATGATGGTCTAATGGGTAAGGTTGAATATTTTATTGATACCTTAGGTAGAATATTAACTTGACACACTCATATTTTATGACTGATTGTATAAACATTAAATATGATTTTTTATTTTTTTAAAATTTATAATTATTTGTGGAGATTAATTACTTAGGATCTTATAATAACCTTACAAGTTATTTTGACTATAAGGGGTTAGTTAATCCACCTAAACTTAGGCCATTCTGGGCTTAAATTTATAGGGAAATTATCATTGTGAAATCATTTGAACCTTTAATCACTTTAGTTTAAACACATTTTAAATATAGTTAAAAAAATAAATAAATATAGACATTCATAAACTAAGTGCTAGGGCTAATTTACTTAGTTCCTAAGATCAATTATTGGCTATTGGAGATTAACTTTATCTGCGTCAATTAATTGACTTAGTTAATTTATTGATTAAAAATCGATGAGATAATAATTTAGTTCATTTAGTATTCCGCATTTAATTTTAAATTATTCTCATTTACTCGAGCTAGTGGTTTAAGTTTACTCGAAACATAGTTAAGACGAAACTTGCTAAGTGCATTTCATAAATACAAAATGAATAGAAGCCATAACAAATCATGTTATTAAGGAGGGATATACTAATAGGATAACGGAAACTTGATATTTAATAAATAATTGATATTGAACCAAGTGTTTACAATAATGACTATTTAGTAGAAATGGATCAAATTAAGTACTAATAAGCACAACTGAAACGAAAGGAACTTTCGAGAGAATTTAATAATACCCTCATGAAATTTATTTGTTCTGCTTGATAATAGAAGTTATCGTAATTGTTATGTTAAGTATTTAATTTCAATATAAAATTTGTTTGGGACAACTTGTTAAGTTGTCACAACTATTTAAGTAATGGTTGCGAGTAATTAAGTGGTTTTTAAAAAAAAAATTGGTTGTTTGTGTTTTGCCCAAAGTTTGGGCATGACATTTTGGTATCAGAGCCCTAGGTTCATACACTGGTGAACGTGGACTACATTCATAACTTAGTCGGAACCAAACTATGGCTAGAAGTATAACACCTAGGTGAAAACTTGCGAAATAACAAAGAGAAACATAAGTGAAAATTCTTGTAAATCAATAGATCAACATATATCAATTCAAGGGGTTCCAAGAGTCACTAAAAGCCCTGAAAATTGAACTTATTAGACATAAGGTCTATGGCACAATAAAACACCAAGGGTTGCGAAATTTTCAATTATTACATGAAGTATTTCGGTGTTTAACAACGAAATTTGGATCATTAGTACTTATAAGGTTACCATTCAATTAGAACCCAAATGCAATAATTGCCCTAATCAAATCAAGTATGAGGAGTTAATCTTTCAATAAAATACCTTTGATGGTAATTAAAGGAATGCCATCCATCGAGATATGTTCTTGACATGGCAAATCAAGCGAGATAAAGTAGACCTTAGATGAAGACACCATAAACAAGATAAATAAGACTGAGACAGTTCAAGTTAAGTTTTAAGCTATGTGAAATTATGATGGTTAAAATTATCAAGGCCATCATTCGAGACATAAATGAGGAATAATTAAAAGGAACTCTTGCGAATCTCAAATAGAAGCTTTAACCTATCCTAATGACTAGGTACCTTAAGATTGTGGTCATGCTAGAGTTCTTATTAAGAGCATTTGTTGGACAATGTTTGTAGCAATATAGTGGAGCTAGAGTCGAATAACCCTAAAGATAAGAACTAAAATGATGAATGGAAATCCCCTTGATCAGAAAATCCTAGTAATACTATAGGTGAGATAAATAAGGAGAAAGGAGGCATGAACTTCTTGGGTAAAAACACGTATTTACAATAAACCCTAAGTTCATCCATGGTTATATAATTGGGGAAACAAGCAAGTAAAACCTCAACTAGTTCCTTTATGGGAAGATAATCTTGGAGAAAGTAAATAATGGAAGAGAGAGTAGAGTTGATTTAGGAATCATACAAAAATCCCCATTCAAGTGCAAGGAGTGTAAAAGTATTAGGATCCTATAATCTAGAAATGTGTAACTAGTTTTCGTTCAGAAACTAAGAAGAAAAGTGCAACCCAATCATGGATAGCCACTAGGTTCAAGACAGTATGTAACACAAATTAACTACTAGGCACAATCGAAGAAGCTTTGCAAATTTTGGCACTCAAGTGTGAAAGTATGCGAAAACATTAAGTATGGATGAAGCATCATGCAGATGGAAATGGCTTATGGAAAGATAGTATAATAGTAATATAATACCAAAGTTTTAATGAGAATTAGTTGGCAGTATAAAATATTTTATGAGAACATTGATAAGGAGCCGAATTATGTGGTTAGCTAAGGGAGAACTTGGAATTTATGGGAGTCTTAAGACATTGGTAATTATTGGACATCCTTATGTTATACTGTAATTGGGTAACTGGATAATGGGATGGTAAGATGGTTTATTTAGATTGGAGGGATCGAAGGTTGTGATATACCAGAATTTGGCTAGTAAGCAAATATAAATAAGTAATATGGAACGAGATAACTACTCTTTTACTAAATTTTAATTAAAAAGGATGGGTGTTGGTCACTTTTTGGGTGCACACCCCCTTGATTTCATAGTTGCATAAGTGAAGTAGGAGAGAATAAGTCCACTCTCCGAGTTGTTTGAATTATGTCATGAAATATGTGGGTAGAAATTGTTGTCGACCATTATCAACCTTACTTGACAATAATGCCACCCCAAATGGCTCTTAACCATAAGCGTTAGTAATTTGGCAACAAGCTCCTACCTAATGAAGGCAAGTGAATGTTAGATGTGAAAATATAAAGAGTTGGCATAAGGTGCTAAGAAAACAAATGATGTCCCTAGTAAAATTATATAATTACATTATACAAATCCTAAGTGGCTCTAAGAAAACAAGTGTCAATTTTGTACCGAACTGTCTACCGTGTGTGTAAGACATGAAAGTGTTGAGGCTTGAGTTACCACTTAACATTGAACCAAGGTTTACCAAGAAAAATGGACGGAGAATCGTAGAGTTAGTGCAATCACCTGTTAGATATAAATTATGGATGTTAATAACCCTAAATAGATAACGGATTTATATCGGAAAGTGTTGCTTGTAATAGTAAGCATGTGAAGGTTAAAATGGAACATGATCTATAAAAACGATTGTGATCACTTGTGTATAAGAATTTATTTCATAAATCAATAAAGGATTATAAAGAATCTAAGAACCTTAAGAGTCTAATAATCACTTCCTAACACACTCAGGACATGTGATCTTGGGTGATGTGTTGCGGTTACTCCCTATAGAATGGCTAGAATGGTCATCTTGTTTCAAGTTTGATTCGACATTATTTTTGACTTTCTTTGAATAGCATTTTTTTGTGACCTATGGGCTAGTACTTTCTTTTTATTTTTTATTTTTTTAATTTTTTTTATTATGATGAAAGGACCACTAAAATTATTTTTCTTTTTATTTGAGCTATGGCACTTGCCACGTTTCTAGTTTTAATATCTTTCAATTGTCGGCATTTTTCTTCTTTTTATTGGGCTTGGTAGAAGTAACTTGTATTTTGATTTGGTAAAGTGTCAAGTGGTCATTTTGATGTTCGATATAACTAGCCCTAGTGATGTGAATTGTGTAATATCTATCATGTTCGTAGAACCACTGATAGTGTGTCAAGGGAGAATACCGTAAGGAATGAAATTAGGCACAAAGAATTAACAAAGGATATATTTTATCAAATCAAGATAAAGGAAGGAAGATCCTCCTAAATAAAATTAACTGAGAGTAAACTGAAAGAGGAAAAATTTATAACAATAGTGTGACCTAGACCTAATGAATTGCGAAAGTAATAATTGTCAACTAGTAAATTTGGCATGTGTATGGAGATGATTGCGTGGATGATATCTAAAACAAGTATTAATAATTTACATCACTCCCTTAGAATGGGATTGTTGTGTACCTTAATGTTTGGAAACGGCGAATAATGCTCCCTATAAAACTTAAACCTTGGAGCCTAGAAATATTAAAACATTTTAATCCCTAGTGGTAGAAAACTACCTTAAATAAGGGTGGAATTGAAGAACCTAAATTTGATTTTGCCTTGTCACCTAAGAAAGTTGGAAGAAATTACGCACCTAGGATGGTTAGCGAATACTGTATTAACACCCTAATGAGGTGCCTCGAATGTAGAATAAGTAGATTCATTGTGGTTAAGTGTGATGTCAATTTTCTTAAGTAACATGCATGGACGAGAATACAGTAGGATAAACATGCTTTTAAACAAATCCTAAACAAAGTAGAACTCCTAGAAAATTCAATATGTGTAACCTTGATTATAATTTGGAGGGTGCAATAATGTAAGTTGTTGAAAGATAGAACTTTGCAAACACCTACCTGAGATTGAAGGGAAATGTAATAAAAATACTAAGAATTTAACCTTGTGAAGATAGTAAGTTAATTACAATAATAAGTTGATTTTGGTATTTCATCCTTCTAGTAGGCAAGTTAAGATTTTGAGTAACTCATTGAAATTGTGGGAAATGTTATGTCCCTACTTCATAAATCCTACTCACGTGACTTCCAGGAGTAAGTCAAACTCTAGGGGAGGAGGATGTAAGGCCTTCCCCAAACTAAGCTTTGATTAACTTAGTTGACCATGTTTGACCTTATTAATAAATGCTATATAATTCAATAGAATGGACTGTGTTCAACAAATAGATTGGTGAGAAAAGTAATTGAACCTAGTTATAGAGTTATTTCACCTTGAGGTGTACATTTTGATGCATTATGAATTTGAAATCCTAAAAGATCCACTGATTGGATAATCTTGAACTAATGTATGTCAGTTATATCTGGATTTGCAGAACTTTGTTATGATGTTGGAAATATGATGTGTATCTTATGAATGAATAAAATTATGAGGATTATGATAACTGCGTATGTGGATTTATTTGGATGTAAGATGTATTGATTTGTTTAAATGTATATGGTATGCAGAGTGTTTGACGTGTATTCTTATTCATGTGTTTAAATGTTATATGAAGTTATTTGAAATTACTAATGTGTAATTGAGATGTGCAGGAAAATTATCCATGTGACCATGGAAATATTATGGAGAACCAAACCTAGACCTATGTATGTTCGTAAAACCAGGGTTTGTCTATTTGGAGAGACAACACCCCATTTGTGTCGTATTTTATTCGTAATAGTAGATGATGCATGTGTGTTAAATGTTATTTAATTGATTTATTTAAATCCAACAAGAGACAAGATTTCATGTGCAATTTTGTAAAAGTATTTTCTTTGTGTCACTTGACACGTGTTGATTTATGTTTGAGTTTTTTAAATTTGTCTCTTGGAGGGAGTGGTTTAACTATAGCTTTTTCAATTAATGTAAGGTGATTCCATAAATGCCTTGGGTAAAGAATCTTTGGGACAGTCAACATAGGTTTGACCCGAAAATAAACTTCAGAGGGGTTAAAAAAGGGTTAAATGGACACCTAGGGGTAGTTTAATAGGGTTTCCTAAAGCCCATAAGGTATACCTAAGGGTTAGGGGTAATTTTAGGCAAGTTTCTACTCCCATGTGACCTTTTAGACACCCTAAAAAGTGACTTTTCTGAGTTGTGCGAAAATTGAAATTTGAAGACTTGAACTTAATTGTGAACCTTCCTTTTCGAATGAGAGTTCCCTTTCCCATTTTATCTTACTTTCATTTTTAGTTTTAGAAACTTGAGAGAACTCACACTAGTGTCTTCTTAAGCAAGAAAGAGAGATTTTGGGGGTAATCACCCACTGTCCATTTTTGGAGACAAAAGAATTTTGAAAAAAAAAGATAGTTTTGGGATATGGAATTTGGCTAAGGGTAGAAAGCAAAGACTTGTGGAATTGGGCTGCTCATCCTCAACAAAACTAGCATACCTTTGGGCAGTTTAAGGTTGGTTCTAATTTTTTGTAATGTTTTCTTATTGCATGTTGGATTGAAATAATTGCTTGTGTTAAAGACTAGTTGCCTTGCATGTATACCTTGGAAATTTATTGGTGTTTTGTGATTATGCAATTTATGTGTTTTGGGAGTAATCAAGACCTCCTACTCTTGGGAGAGAGGATGTTCTTGTGGGTGGTAGAAGTGACAGCACTCGGGTGACAGGCTCTCATTATGAGAGTGATCACAAGGGATTTTATGTGACCCTTGTTGCATAGCTTGTTTATGCATTGGGGGTCATAAGGAGGAAAATAAGGTATGAATGCCTTGGGGGGCATAAGGAATGTGGGGTTATTCTACTTGATGTATTTGGTTTTCCATGAGGTGGCTATATGTTTTGGTTGCCATAAGGTGGCTATATGTTTTACCATACTTGCAGTCTCCTCAGGGTACTTGGTCCACTACCACCCTTGAAAAGACATCACAAATATGTGGTGCAGTGTAGCCGGGTTGGGATTGTGTTTGAGATTGTGTTTTCCCTTGTCTTTTGTGTTTGCATGTGTGTTACCCATCTAGGGCTTGGTTCTCCGAGCTCGGGGGTGGCTACTAGTTAGCCTAGGCTGGGAGGTGAGCACTCCATGGTCATAGTTTGATTTATTTGTAGGTTGTTGGAAGAAAAGAATAGTACAAGTGGAGTTTGTTGGAGTTATGTGGTTGCAAAAAAGATTTGGAAATTTGAATATTTATATTTTAAGTTGCTATCAATGTAAAGGGAAACTAGGTGGCATCTATTTTTTTTTGAAAGGAAATGTATCTAATCTTTTTTTAAAGCCCTCTTTAATTAGAGAAAGAGATTCCATTGGTATTGATGGCTATCATGTATTTTAATGGCACTCCAAAAGAATGCAATTAATTCTTGTTAAAGTATTATTGTTGTTGCAAAAGAAATATATTATTTTGGATTGAGCTCCCTATAGTTTCTGAAAATTTTATCATAGTATGCATGTTAGTTTTGAAAATGAAAATTAAATTTGCATGTTAAATCTAAAAATAAATAAATAGAAGAATCAGTTTATTTCCTATGCATACCTCTAAGGTTAAATTTAAATAATAAAACCTCTATTTGTTGTTAAAATTATTGATTTCTGGCATTTATATAGATGTTGTTTAATTTATTGAATTCTGCCAATTACTTAATTACAGTGAATAAAATCTAAAGTTAAATGGTCTATCTACTTTAAATAAATACCTTTTTATATAGTTGTTGTTTAGTTTCATTGTATTTTTGTCAATCACTTATTGCAGAAAATAAATCTTATGACTTAGTCTATCTTTGATTTATGGTAATTAACTTTTAAATTAAAAAAATTAATAATAATACATTGATTTAACTTAGAATATTTTAATCAGACTGTTTTAAAAAGTTTCAAAAAAAATATACATAATATTAGTGGATGTGCATAATAAAGATTTGCCAATTGCATCTAATATATATATATATATATATATATAAACACACACACACACACACACACACACACATATATAAAATAAAGTATATTAAAAACAAATATATATATAAGAGAAAATGAAGTTTCCTTCTACCTAGGGTTTTCGGGGGGGGAGGGGGGGGGTAGAGAGCTGAACCCACTGTGTGTAAGCACAGTGGGCTAGTGGCAGCTTGGGCCACCACTGTGGCTTCCCACAGTGGATTGCACAGAGGCCGCCACTGTGGGAAACCACCGTGTCGGCTCGGGGGGGGCTCCTACTATGGGTATTCGCAGTGGAAGGGCCCGGCCCCACCACTGTGTTTCCCCATAGTGGGCGATGCCCGGAAAGGCCCCTGCCCGACTCTCCATAATCCCGCCACCACACACGCCGCTCCTCCTCTTTGCCGCCAACATCCACCATGGCCGCTGCCTTCCGAACCCTACATTTTCAACATTCACACACACACTTTCAAAAACAAATATAAATAAATAAAATCATAGGTAAAGCTCTAACCTGAAAATAGGGTTAGGGCAAAATAAAAATAGGGAAGAAAACATTAGAATCTGAGAGGGATTATAAATTAAATAGGTATATAAAAAAGGGGGTATTGTTATTTATTTAATTGAAGCACTCATATTTTATAAAGGGTATGTTATTTATAATAAATTATGATGGTCTAATGGGTAAGGTTGAATATTTTATTGATACCTTAGGTAGAATATTAACTTGACACACTCATATTTTATGACTGATTGTATAAACATTAAATATGATTTTTTTTTTTTTTAAATTTATAATTATTTGTGGAGATTAATTACTTAGGATCTTATAATAACCTTACAAGTTATTTTGACTATAAGGGGTTAGTTAATCCACCTAAACTTAGGCCATTCTGGGCTTAAATTTATAGGGAAATTATCATTGTGAAATCATTTGAACCTTTAATCACTTTAGTTTAAACACATTTTAAATATAGTTAAAAAAATAAATAAATATAGACATTCATAAACTAAGTGCTAGGGCTATTTTACTTAGTTCCTAAGATCAATTATTGGCTATTGGAGATTAACTTTATTTGTGTCAATTAATTGACTTAATTAATTAATTGATAAAAAATCGATGAGATAATAATTTAGTTCATTTAGTATTCTGCATTTAATTTTAAATTATTCTCATTTACTCAAGCTAGTGGTTTAAGTTGACTCGAAACATAGTTAAGACAAAACTTGCTAAGTGCATTTCATAAATGCAAAATGAATAGAAGCCATAAAAAATCATGTTATTAAGGAGGGATATACTAACAGGATGACGGAAACTTGATATTTAATAAATAATTGATATTGAACCAAGTGTTTACAATAATGACTATTTAGTAGAAATGGATCAAATTAAGTACTAATAAGCGCAACTGAAACGAAAGGAACTTTCAAGAGAATTTAATAATACCCTCATGAAATTTATTTGTTCCACTTGATAATAGAAGTTATCATAATTGTTATGTTAAATATTTAATTTCAATATAAAATTCATTTGGGACAACTTGTTAAGTTGTCAAAACTATTTAAGTAATGGTTGCAAGTAATTAAGTGGTTTAAAAAAAAAAATTGGTTCTCTGTGTTTTGCCCAAAGTTTGGGCATGACATTTATCTAATCTAGCATACTAGGCTCTAGGAGCTTGTTTTACTCCATAAAGAGCTTTCTTTAACTTACACACCATGTCTCCATCATTCGATAGTGAGAATTCATCAGTTTGTTCAATGTAAACCTCTTCCTCTAGATCACCATTCAAAAATGTTGATTTGATATCCATCTGATATATCTTGAAATCTTTGTAAGCAGCATAAGTAAGCAACAATCCAACAACTTCAAGTATAGAAACCAGAGAAAAAGTCTCCTCATAATCAATTCCTTCTTGTTGTGAGTGTCCTTTGCAAACCAATCTAGCTTTATTTCTGACAACTTCACCGACTTCATTCAATTTATTTTTGAATACCCATTTAGTACCAATAACATTCTTATCCTTAGGTCTAGGCACAAGTTCCCAAGTATTATACTTTTCAATCTAATCTAGTTCTTCTTCCATAGCTCTCATCCAATTTTCATCTTTACAAGCTTCAAAAACATCTTTAGGTTCAATTTTAGAAATAAAACATACTTCTTCAGCAATTATCCTTCTTCTAGTCATCACACCTTTATTCTTACCACCAATAATCTGATTTTCAAAATGATTCAATCTTGCATACCTTAGAGTCTTCTTTCTGTTCTGATTCTTAGGTTCCAGTACATCTTCACTAGTAGCAACATCCGAATCAACAGTCTCTACCAGATCATTCTTATTACGCTCTTCAGGCTGAACAAGAGCCAAAATAACATGTTGACCATCATCATAACCGTATGCTTTGATCTCCTTCCCAAGGTTCTCATCCACCTTCACATTTGCACTCTCAACTATCTTTCTTAGTCTCTTATTATACCACCAATAGGCTTTTCTCTTAGTTGAATATCCCAAGAAGATACCTTCATCACTTCTAGCATCAAACTTTCCTATATCCTCATCTCTCGATATAACATTTACTACCAAACACTCTGAAATATCTTATAGTAGGAACATGACCAAACCAAAGCTCATAAGAGGTCTTACTAATATCACCTTTGATGTGAACTTTGTTGAATGTGTATACAACAATGCTAATGGCTTCTCTCCAATAGATCTTCAGAACATTCCCTTCAATTAGTATAGTTCTTGCAACATCCAAAATAGTTATGTTCTTCCTCTCAACAACTCCATTTTGTTGAGGGGTTCTAGGAACAGATAATTGTCTTCTAATTCCATGCATCTCATAGAATGAGTTGAACTCACTGGAACATAATTCTCCACCTCTATCAGATCTCAGACACTTCACACTCAATCTAGACTCAATTTCCACCTTTGAATATCTTGTATTTGTCAAATGCTTCTGATTTTTCCTTCAAAAAGGCAACCCATATCATCCTGGAATAATCATCAATTAGTAGCATAAAATATTTATCACTGTATACACATAGAAATTGGCTAAGAGAAATTAAATATTTAATGTTTATTCTTCTATTAAATAGTTAATTTGAAAATATTAATTTATTTAATTCATTTCGTGTCTTTCTATTAATTAATTTAATTGAGACATTTTATCAATTAATTCATCTATCCTATTCCTCTAATTAATTAAATATCTAATATATAATTATCCTTCTAATCAGTTAATTAAATATCTAATATTTAATTATTTCCTCCAATCATTTGAATATCTAATATTTAATGATTATTTTCTTATCCTATAGTCTCAAATATTAAATGATTTCCTAAATTATTTAATTTCATTTCCAACTCACCTTCCATCTCCACTTCATCTTTCCTTTGCCAACTCATCCATCATGTGGCTATATTAATTCAACAAATTAAAATAAATAAAACATTTATTAGCCACTTATCTTCAACCTCCAAATTTAATGAAATATTGTGTACGTACACATATTTCATAACCTTCTTCTATATTCTCTCTAGTATCCCTACATCTTAGGAAGGACTTGAGTCCACTTGTCCTCTCATGCCTAAATTTTCTCCAAACATCCCTAGATCCCCTCAGTCAACAACCCAGTCAAGGTGAGATGAGTGACAGTTGTCTTCTCCTTCCCCCTTTCTCTCAACCTTCACCTTTGTTCACAGCCATACAAATCTGCAGATCTGATCATGACCATTGATCTAGGCCACATAATCTTATCCTCTCAAGGTCTATAAGATCAAGAGTTTGAGATGAGAGAGAGTTAGTCTTCAAGTGAGTTTTCAAAGCTAATCATTTGTGAAAACTTGTGCATCCATGAGTTTTAATCTTGAAGCAATTTAGCATAATTATTTAGCATAATCATTTAGCATAGTCATTTAGCATTGCATATCATATTATCAGTTAACTATCAGTTATCAATCCATTCTTCATATGCCATCTTGGAAGCTATCAATGCTTGTCTGAGAGCACACCATCTGCAACCAAGAACATTGGAGTTAGGACACAATGAGACATAAATCATGAAGGTGATAATAGTATTTTTATTTTATATGTATTTCATGTAGTTTCATTGGTTGAATTTGGATTTCCTGTAGCATTTCCTTTGTATTTTGTGAAACTAACTTGTTGCAGGTAGTATTCTGATGATGAAATTCAAGTCGACACATTTTGGTGCCCACCATGGTGCTCAGATCCTTGCATATTCTTTCTAATATCCTATCTAATTCTCACAAAAAGAAAACTTAACGCATTTGTAATACAGATTCACGCCTATGTGAATTCTGGCAGTGCCTTTATTTGATAGGTTAGCACTTTTGTCCTTCAGGTTAGCGCATGTGTCATTTAGGTTAGTGCTTTTGTCTATAAATCAATGCATTTAATCTTTAGAACAATGCTTTTGTCCTTCAGGTTCGCGCATTTGTTAGTTTGGATAATGCTTTTGTCCAAGAATTCTCGCTTCTTAGTCTGTAGAGTAGCGTTTTTGTGTTTCAGGTTAGCGTTTTTTCCCTTTAGATTAGCACTTTTGGGGTGAAAGACAGCGCATTTGTTAGGATAACGCTTTTGTTTGTAACTGACAAAATTTTCTTGCAGGTCTGAATGTCCAAGAACTTAAATTTTTCAGACTATTGGCATGCATGTGCAGGGCTATTTTAAAACAAATTTCATGCATTTCCTCACCTAGTTTATTAAGAGTTCTAATTTGGAAAGTAACACATCGTGTCATTCTCATTTAGCTTAACTAAGGGGGTTAAATTAACAACATGCAACTTACTTTATGAGTGACTTCTTTAAAATAGTTGCACATAGATGTTACAAAAGCTAAAATGGACTTGTGTTTTTCGTGCTTGATGAATTAGTAGCTAAGTATGCTCTCACCATTATATGGTGATCAGAAAACCAGACCTACTTTCTTTTATGTATAACCTTTAGAGGGCTTGTCTTCCCGAGCTGCCTTGAGGGGGCCAGTGAGAAGGGAATGACCCAAAGTGGAAATGGGCTAATACTGATTCCTTCCAATTCACTCTAAATAAATCGTGTTTGTGACGAAAGTCACAAGCAACATGTGCTAATAAGTTTATATCGACACTATGTTTCCCCATAAACCCTATGGAGCGTAACCTGTATAGGCTGGGAAACTTGTGTATTTACAGAGCTAAAAGTGTTGCATGTATGGCCACATGACCGAAAGCCTTTACTAAAAACCACTTGTACTAGTTGCCAAAATCCTTCTAGTTGTTGGCGCAGGAGGTCAGACCTCTGAAGCGGCTCACACACATATGGTTCTTAGTAGATATATAAAGTTTGCCATGGGGAGTAATCATGGAAACTGGTGCTTGGCTGCCCTGGAGAAGTGAGTGCTGAGGGTCGAGCTAGTGGGGTCAAGCATCTAAATATCCGCTTTGAATAGCGTAGCCTCAGGGGAAACCCCATGTGAGATTCAACAATTATTGTCTCAGCCTGCCATAGGATTTGTACTTGCTTATGCATTTTTTGTTTCAAAAACATTTTGTCTTCTATGTCTATGACATGTTCAAAATGGTCAAAAATTTGAGAAAATCATCATCTAAAAAAATGAGCGAAAATCCAACAACTTGCTGAAGGATTTGAGAAGAATCCTTGGAACATAATCAGAATAGTGCTTTCAAACAACAAAACAATGCTTTTATCCCATAAGTTAACACTCTTTGCCACAAGAGTTAGCACAAAACCTTTTCCACAACTAAAAAGCATATCAAACCAAAATTTCAACATTAGTATCAAAACACTTCTTGAGTAGATTTGTCTCTAAACTATCACACATTTTTCAAACTAGTTCAACAACTAGGTCACTAATCCAATAGGCTATTTCCAAAAAGTTTTCATAAGCATAAACATTCAACAAGCTCTTGATTCAAACATTTTAAGTGCAAAAATATGAACATCATTGTCAAGTCTCTCATCGAGATATATCAAATCCTCTATCACGAAGCTTGATCAATTCATCTTGTATTCATTATCTTGGATATATCTTTCCTATTTTGAACCTAGGTCATATCAAAATCAAAATTGCACCAACATTGGAATCAAACAAACTTGTGAACTATCAGATGATTATATGACTTTTAAGTATCGCCTTAAGAAAAGAAAACCCAGTTATAAAGCTATCAAGAAAAGAATAAGATTCTTGTATATCAATCGCAAGATCTTATTAAAACATAGGACATTCCTACACCGTTTTTGTCACTACTTATGTGACTGCAAAACAGAGTTTGATGGAGAAATTTTGCAAAGACGTGCTTTTCAACAAAGAGACGCTTTATCATAACAAATAAACAATTGTGGTAAAATCAACAAAGCATATCTTCCTAAACCAATAATCACCTATTGACTTGTCCTTTGAAAACTTCAAAAATTTTGAAACAATCACATGCTAGTTTGGACTAGAGCTCAATATGAACAACTTAGAAAAGAACAAAAACAAATGGAGGAAGAAGATAATCTGATATTCCAAACTTTTGGGTATACCATTGTTGACGAAGAAGTAGTCAATATCACCATTAGAGACCTCGAGCAATATTTCAAATTTGAAAGATTAATGGAAAAATTATTGGCAAAACAAAAAAGAGAAATATCTTTTGATGTTAGAAAAATCGGGAGCTAAATTACCACAAGACTTTAACATAGAAAGCTTGAAACGAGATGCAGAGGCAAGTAACACCCAAAACATAGATGATCCAAATAATGAAGATGTGAACAAATAAAGTCATGAAGAGACAAGAAAATAATGGGATGACACAAGAAAAGAGCGTAGTGATAAAAGAACTTACAAAGAAACAAGGAGAAACTATATGGATAATCCGTTGTTAAACCTCACTCAACAAATGCAAACTCTACAGCAACAGATACAAGATATGCAAAAGGGAACAAGCTCCAAGAAGTATTCATTAGAAGATATCTTGCCATATCCTTTCGATAAAAATTTGAATATGACACCATTTCCACAGCATTGCGAGATCCCTAAATATGACAAATACGATGGAAAATCTGATCCTCGGGATCACATTAGGGAGTTTTGTACTATGAGTATGGAATTTGCACACAATGAAACTTACCTGATGCATCTTTTCCCTAAGAGTTTAAATGGGCAATCGATGGAATGGTTTTCAATATTACCATCCGGAATCAAATCTTTTGAAGAACTCATGAATAGATTTATTTCACATTATTCCTACAATGTAAGGAATGAGATAACAATGCTGGATTTATGTAATGTTAAACAAAAGAATGGTGAATCTCTTATGATCTTATTGCAGCGATGGAAATGAATGTTTAATAGGTATCCAATAGATGTACCTGATCAAGAAAAGATGGACATACTCATGGATAATCTTATCAGTGAAATGAGTTATCAACTAAAAATGCAATGTCCTCCCTCCTTCGCCAAGATGATTGAGAATGGTCTAAAAATAGAAGATGCGATGGTAAATAAAGGAGAGCTAAAACTTTATAGTAATTCTTACAACAACAACAACAATAACAACAACAATGACAAACCCAAATTCTGGTCAAAGAATAGGAATGTCATCAATGGAGGAAATAACGACAATAGTGCTACGAAACAACAACCAATTTTTAATCTATCAAGTCAAATCCCAAACAGTAACAATCAAGAAAGCAATAAAGCCAAGTCTTTCTTCTCCAATCCTCACAGGAAATTCACAAACATTGGAGAACCATTAGAATCAACTTTAAAAAATCTTCTTGCAAACAAATTGATTGTTTTACCAGAAGCAAGAAGTTATGAACCACCATCAAGCCTAATTGGTGGAATGACAATCATTTTTGTAAATACCATTGGAATAAAGGACACCAAAAAAATGATTGTCAGAGATTGAAACACCTTATCTAGGATCTAATCAATAATGGAACTATCACAGTGGATAGCCATAAGACAAATGAATCACACCTAGCTTTCAAAACTCCACTCCTGAATTATGACAAAGGTGAACCATCCCAATTAAAAGATGACAAAGGAAAAGCCAGTTAAAGATAATCTAGCTTTAGAGCCAATCAATGTCATTACGAGCAGTAAAGCAAAGGTCACCTTTTTGGGTATAATAAAAGACTCAACATCCACTTCACAACAATACAATCTAGTAGAGAAATTACAAAGAATACCCGCTCAAATATCAATTTTGGAACTTCTCAAAGTTTTACCTATGCATAAGGAAATTTTGGAAAAAGCTTTAGTGGAAACAACAGTTCCAAAAGACTTGGATTTGGATCAATCCAAAACATGGTGGGACACCTTATAGCCCCTCATTTCTTATCATTTTCTGAAAATGATGACGCGTCCTTGCAACATCCTCACAATGCTCCTTTACATGTTGAAGTCACCATTAATAAAACTTGTGTCAAACACGAACTCATAGATGGTGGAGCAGGCTTAAACATTTGTGCATTAAGTTTAATAAAAGCTTTGGGATATTCAAAAAATGCAGTAGATCCAAAGAAGAAAATAACTATTAAAGCTTATGATGAAGTAGAGTGTTCTTCTAAAGGAACTGTGGTGTTGCCAATCAAAATAGGACCTGTGGAAAGGAATACATTATGTTAGGTTTTAGATTTGAACCTCTCTTACAACATTCTTCAAGGAAGATCGTGGATTCACACCATGCAATCAGTTCCTTCTACATATCATCAATGTTTAAAATTTCCTCATGAAGGACAAGAGGTCACTATAATTGCAGACTCTAGCCAATATTGCAATAATCTGAAGCCAACACAAGATACAATGGTTCCACATAATAGAGAGTCAGTATATCCTACCAAAGAAATTCAAGAAAAGTTATGGGAAACCTTTGAGAAAAAGCTCAAATTGAATGATGAAGGAATGGGAAAATATTTTTTGCATAATTTTCCACTTTCACCTAAGTCATATGGAAAGCCTACAAATATCCAATCAAAGACCTCAGAGAAATCAAAAGATATGTTTAATGGAGCATTTGTTAGCTCTAGAACCCTTGAAGAACTAATTGAATATAAGGACATTCTTGGTTCATTGTACAATAATGAAAATGAAACTATAGCAACAACTACAGAAGTCAATATTCCCATAGAACAATATGGCAATGGTTATAAAATCATGCAAAAATGGGATATGAAGGAAAATGACCAATTGGTAAGCGACATAAAGGTATTTCAAAACCTTTTTGTCCCCATTCACAATCTAAAGAAGATAAATCAGGGCTTGGATATCTAAAATCCAATCAAAAGCAATATAATCATCAACAACAAAAGTGGAGAAAGAAATCAGTCTCGAAAGAAGAACAATGGCAAGAAAAGCTACATCAAGAAACATAAATAATAACCAATAAGCAGAGACAAGAAGAACCTGAGAAACAAGAAGAAGAGATTGCAATCAAAAGAAAAGAAGAATCTTGTCAACAAGTTCAAGGAATACAAGCAAATGCAAAATCTGAACAAGATATTCTAGAAGCAGTGAAAATCGAGATGGCAGAAATCAGAGAACTTTTTGCACCATACAACATTCTTGTGTGGTATAGTGGTATAGCCCTAGATAATGGTTCAGAGATAGATTCAAATGAATATGAATGGGGTCAAGATGTCTCATCTAGTATATCAAATAAAGAAAGAAATGAAGAGCAAGCAGCTATCACAAAGGAAGACTTGTTTATTACAAAACAAAAGATGGAGTTAGAAAGAAGATAAGAAGAACTCAGAATCCAGAGAAAAGAGGCATATACAAGACAACAAAAGAAAGAGGATGAAAAAGACAAAGAAATAATGCCACAAGAAGAAAAAACACATATAGATCAAGCATCTACAAATATCAGATTTTTATCAAATAAAGAGCAAGATGTACCAAGGTATGGCAGAACCATAGAAGAACTAAGAGATAGTCAAGTAGAATTGACTAGTAGTCTAGAAGAAGCTGAGTTTGAAAGAAGACAAAAGATAGAAAAATAATTCTCTATATCATGTGCACTAGTATGTCAACTTCAAATGAAAATGAATTTATTGAAAATAATTAAGAAGGAGCTTGCAATACTAAAGACGTGTGTGTTGATATAATACATTTGTTTAAGGGACAAACATCAGATGAAGATCCATTTGAGTGTGAACCACAAAATTCTAATACTAATTTTATTAGAACTAATTGGAGAATACTTGGGAGAGATAATCCTCAAGATCATTCTATCTATGACATTACCTACTCTACTCCAAATTATGACCATTATGTCATGAATTTTGAAGCACCTGATGATGATAATGATTATGACTTACCTCTTCTTCATCCTGAATTAATTGATTGGGATAATCTAGAAAACCCTGAATTAGATGTCTTTTCAAATGATCATGATTTAGTTGTGTATCTTAATACTGTCGAACCCATAACACCTAAGATATCTTCCATTGTGGAATCAAGTAACATTTCTTGCAGTCAAGAGAGTGCCAAACTTTCCAGTCGCAAAATCGAAATAAAACAAGGAAAGAGACCTACTGTTGAAAACCATTTCATGGAAACACTAGATCAATCAAAAGGGAAAATAAAGGATGTATCTAGTGGTGAAAAGCTCTTGGAGGCACCAGAAGATGGAAAGTTTGACATCCTCCCTAACATATTTTTAGGAGAGATCTGCTATTCTAATAGAACCAACAAAAGCAATAAAAATTAGAACATCAAAGGATCCCAAGATACTTCATTCTACTGCCTCATTATCAGATAAAGAGAGGAAAGAATACATGGAATTCTTTAGACAAAGACAAATAAATTTTTCTTGGTCCTACGCTGACATGCCTGGACTTAATCCAGATCTTATAATGCATCATCTCAATATGGATTTAAAAGAAAAACCAGTTAAGCAAAATCTAATAAAGATGCATCCACACATTGCTCTTCTCGTGAAAGATGAGCTAAAGAAACTATTAGATGTGGGTTTCATAAGACCTGTTGCCTATCCAAAATGGTTTTCAAGCATTGTACCAATGTCAAAGATGGATAAAAGCATAAGAGTCTACACCAATTTCAGAGATTTGAACAAAGCATGCCCCAAAGATGATTTCCCACTACCAAACATTGATATAATTATGGACTTGTCAGTAGGGCATGAGATGTTTTTATTAATGGATGGCTTCTCAGGATACAATCAAATAAGAATTGCCCCTGAAGATCAAGAAAAGACAACATTCACCTATGCATGGGGTTCTTATTGCTGGAATGTTATAACATTTGGGCTTAAGAATGCAGGAGAAATGTATCAAAGGGCCATGATAACAATTTTCCATGATATGATGCATACATTTATGGAAGATTATGTAGATGATATACTTGAAAAATCTCATACAAGACAATAACATTTGAACATCTTAAGCAAGATCTTTGATAGGCTGGAAAGATATCAGTTGAGATTAAATCTAAAGAAATGTGCATTTGGAGTAACCTCTGGAAAACTTCTTGGGTACATTATATTAGCCCATGGAATTGAAGTAGATCCTGAAAAGGTAAAAGCCATCATGGACATGGAGTCACCTAGGAACATAAGTCAATTGCGATCTTTACAAGGAAGATTGCAATCAATCAGAAGATTTGTCTCTCAATTAGCAGATAGATGTCATCCATTCACTCATCTTTTACATAAGAATGTTCCATTCAAATGGGATCAAAAATGTGAAGAATCTTTTATGGAAATCAAAGAATATCTCATGAATCCTCTAATACTGGTACAACAATCAAAGAGAAACCATTTTTGCTCTATATCTCGACAAAAAATGTATCATTAGGTGCTCTACTATCTCAACACGATGAAGAAGGAAAAGAAAGAGCAGTGTATTACATTAGTAGAACACTTGTTGACTATGAAGTGAATTATACATCAATAGAGAAGACATGTCTAGCAGTTGTATTTGCAACTTCGAAGTTGTGACATTATATGTTGACTCATTCTATGAATCTAATAGCAAAGATAGATCCACTAAAGTATTTGTTGAACAAGTCAACTTTGATAGGCAAATTAACCAAATGGGTTATGATACTGAGTGAATTTGATATAGATTATGTTGATCAAAAACTATCAAAGGACAGGTCATTGTTGATCAATTAGCTGAACCTCCTTTAGAAAATAACATACCATTGCACATGGAATTTCCAGATGCAGACATTCTGATAGTAAGTACAAATTTTGAGAATCGTACTTTGATGGTTCTTATACACAATAGGTACAAGAATTTTATGTTAGGATTCCTAAAGATACTGAAGGGGGGGGTGAATTAGTATCTAATCAGTAAATAGGTTTTTTGACCTTATTAAATAAATTGCATTCCAAAATAGTGTACCGGTAAGAAAGAATTAATGCAGTAAATATGAACAATAAACACAACATAGAAAGCACACCATAACATAAGATTTTTAACAAGGAAACCCGGTGTGGGAAAAACCTTGGTGGGATTTGTGACCCACAATATTCACTCACTGGCCAATGAATGGATATTACTTACAATAGGGGTTTGCACATGCAGGAAGGCGAACTACCTAAAGCTCACTACTTAATTACAAAAGGAAGTCTCACTGACTTACAAAATGGATTATGCAAATCCAATATAATGTACTCCTTTAGTTCAACATCTTCTATGCCAGGTTTAGTACCGGTTTAAGCTCATACAATAACCATAAACCTTACTCCAAAATCTGCCTTAATATTCGCACATTACTTCTACAAATAATCTTCCCATGTCTGCATCTTAAATGATCTACAAGATCTCATACTTATATATGAGTCTTATTACAATATGCCTTGTTGGCTTACAAAAAGATATTACAAATAAATATAATATGCAATAATTAAAATCTTGTTGGCTGGGGTGCCGGTAAACATTATTGCCACTACCAGTGAACTATCTATCAGTGTCGGTGCCATAGGATTGCAAGGTTTCCATCAATGACAATACCTTAAATCATCTACAATTCTCATTGGAGTGTGCAACGCTAACATTTTATTCATCACACCTCAGGGACATACAATTCCAAAATCATATAGACTGTGGTTTCCATGCACAAATAATATTGTAGAATATGAAGCATTGACAATTGGGCTCAAAATGGCTATTAAATGGAATATTAAGGAATTACATGTTTATGATGATTCACAACTTATCATCAACCAAATAAATGATGATTACCAAACTAAGGATGACAAGATCATGCCCTATAAATAGCTGGTAGAAGAATTTAAAGAAAACTTTGCAGAAATATATTTACTCAAATTCCAAGAAATGAGAATAAAGCAGCAGATGCAATGGCTACAATAGCATCTCTTTTATAGAATCGGGAGAATCAACAACATTACGAATTCCTCATGGAAGATATCTTAACCCCTACAATTCAATCCTAGCATACCTACATGATTTGTCAAATATCAGGAATCAGTCAATCCTTATACAGGCAAACCTATTAGTACTTAAAAGAGAATATCCTTCCTCCTGACCTATCCTGCAATCAAAGAAAAAATTTTATCCGTCAGTCATCCCACTATACTATTATTGTTGATACCTTATATAGGCAAGGTCTAGATGGTACTTTATTGAGATGTCTTGAACAAGAAGAATCTGAAAAAATTCTTAATGAAGTTCATGCAAGTATTTGTGGCACACACTCAAGTGGATTAACACTAGCTAAGAAACTTCATTGTATGGGTTACTATTGGACTACTATGGAGAGAGATTCATTCACATATGCCAAAAAATACAAATAATGTCAAATCCATGGGAATCTCATTCATGCACCAACACAAGAATTGTATCCTATGGCCGGATCATGGCCATTTTCTCAATGGGGCATTGATTTGGTAGGAAAAATAAATCCTTCATCTTCTAATGGACATGTGTTCATTCTGACTTCTACTGAATATTTCACTAAATGGATTGAAGCAGTACCTCTAACAAAAGTGAAAGGAAAACAAAAATCATCATTCATCTTGAATTATATAATCTATCACTATGGAGTTCCCATGACCATTATCACTGACAATGGACGACCATTTAAGAATCAAGATGTGAAGGAACTATGTGAGCAATTTCATATCCAACATAGTTTTTCTACTCTGTATTATCCACAAGGAAATGGTCAAGTTGAGGCATCAAACAAAACTATCTTGAAAATCTTGAAGAAAACAGTCAATGAAGCTCGAAAAGACTGGCACATTCAGCTAAATCCTACTCTTTGGGCATATAGAATGAGCATCCACACACCAACGGGGGAAAATCCATATTGCTTAGTCTATGGATCAAAAGCCATATTACCAGTAGAAGTAGAGATACCTTCTCTACGAGTTTCCTTGAAAGGTCTTGTACCAGAGGAAGAACAATGAGTCTCTAGACTCCAAGAACTTGAATTGATCCAAGAATGTCACCAAAATGCAATAGATCATTTGAAAGAGTATCAAAAGAGAATGGCAAGAAGTTATAATCACAAATTCAAGCCACGTATTTTTCAGATTGGAGATATAGTTTTAAGGGATAATCCAAGAAATCAGCAAGACCAAGAAAAGAAGGGTAAATTTGAACCAAATTGGCTAGGACCTTTTGTTATAGTAGCAACATATGGCTCAGGACCATACAAGTTATCTACCCTTGAAGTTGATTGGTTTGATGAACCTATCAATTCCATCCATCTCAAGAAATTCTATGCTTGAGATATAAAGTCCTGGAAAAAATCAATAAAAAGCATATAAAGTCCTGAAGAAATTAGTAAAAATTAGAAAATCAGAAAATCCCTAAAAAGCATAAAACAGTTAAAAGAAATAATAATAAAAGAAGAAGAAAAGGGAAAAATGCAATAAATTTAGATGGTGAAAACCTAGTAAACAGGCTCTATCTAAAAAGTGAGTTCTTCCATCTATGAGATTGCTTTGCAAACCTATCCACTCCATCCTATCGCATATATCACTTCCATCTTTCTTAGCTTATCCATTCCATCTTTCACATCTATTGCTCTGAACCATTTAGTATGCATCTTACCAATAGTTATCAATCTTTGACATACTTGTAGTAGTCACTATCTTAGATCTTATCAGAATCAATCAATCTGCATTTGTGTCCCGCCATGGTTTGGATCTTGATCGATTCATACATCCATAATAAAAAAATTGTTTCCGTTGGGGGCAAAACCCCAATTCCTTTTTCTAAGGTGATCTTTTGAATCTTTGAAAATCTAGAACATTCAGAAAACTTAGAAAAACCAAAAACATCTAGGGTTTTGAAATAGATAATGAGCAACAAAGCAATGAAGATCAAGGTATCTTATGACAACTGAATCGTGAAACTCAAAAAATGAAGAATCAACGAGCAAGTAATAAAGGATTATCAAATATCATTCATCAAGATGATTATATCAATTCATGAACATGGGAACATGTGAATGACATACAAGATTCGGTGTTTATATCTTGATTTTATTGCTAATCATGTACTCTATGTGACTCAAGGATGTCCATGACTAGAGAAGCTATGATGGGGCATGATTACTTTCTTTGATTGTTGTCTATGGTTTATCTCTTACTAAAGTATGTACTTGTCTAAGGATATGATCGGCAAAAGATCAAGGAGGACATTCCGAGTCATGCATGAAAGGAGATAATCCTTGTCTATTTTGCAAGAAATACTCAAGTCAACTTGATTCATTATATCAAGTTGCTTGTATTAACTTGCTATATCAAAATCCATGTAAGAAATATTTAGGTCATCTTGGACCATTATGTCAAGTTGCTTGTATTTTCTTACAACATTTTAAAGCTCAATGATGAAATCAAGCACTATTACAAGACAAGCATACAAAGAATGGCAGTATCATTTTTAGTTAGATCATTTCATTAGCTCATTATTCATTTGCATTATAAGCATTCATTGTCAATTGCATTATAAGAATCTCATTTCATTCACAAATCAATGGTCATGAATAAAGATTGAGTATACTTAGACAAACAAAAACAATTTGCATTTGATCATTATAGGTGCACTCATTTTTAGAATAATTTTAATCATCATCTATTTCATTTAGTTGCATTTAAATCATTGCATTAGTTTGCATTCAATTAAGTGTATTTCATTAATCATGTAGTGTATCATCGTTATTTGCATTATCATTAAAGATTCATTAAGATCATTTAGTTACATCTTTGCACTTAGATTCATAATCATTATAAGCATTACATATAAAAATTAAAAAAAATTTAAAAACATATTGCATAATCATTCATTTGCATTCCCATATAGATCATTGCATTTGCATCATTTAAGTACATCATATCATTTAAGTTAGTAATCATTTTCATTTGCATCCAAGGTCATCAAAATAAAAAATCAACAACATTTATCATTTCATCATATAAAACATCACCATAATAAAGTAAAAAGATCATAACATCATCCATCTAGTCACTGCATCCATATAATCAATTCATATAGATCATCATAAAATAGAGTAACATGCATAATAAAGATCATCATCATATAAAGTCCATGTCTACATATAGATCATCATAAAATAATAAAAGTCCAAGTATACAATGATATCAGATCAAAAGTATAAATGCATCATCAATACAAAGTCAAGTCAAGGCTGTCCTATACCACTACCACTTGACTCTGTCCGTCTCTATGGTTGTAGGCGAGAAGATCCTCCAGATGCCTGTCTCCCATGATCACCACTCCTCTAAGGTGGTCCCATGACTCCACTACTGCTAGTATCCATCCTCAAGGTGGTATGATAACTACCTGTTCTCTGGCTCTCTATGACTAAATCTGTTAGGCCCAATATGGAAAGCTAATGTACTGAGAGGGGAGGGGTGAATCAGTACTTCAAATCCTTTTATCAACAATATCTTCATTGTTATGCATAAACCACAAACTGTTGTAACACAACATAAAGCTAAAACAAATAAATAACAATCATACATGATTCACTCTATAACACATATATTTTGGCTACGCAAAAACTCTTGGTTAGAGAGAAAAACTATGGTGGGGATGGCACCCACAACTTCAATACTGCAATAATAAAGGTTTCTCAATTAGAGCTACATGTTTAGCTATTTTTGATAGCTTACCCTGTTAGGAGAATCAAAATCATTAGATCTACCTTGCTAAAGGATTTTACAACACTTATTCTAACTGTTGCACTTGGTTAAAGGCTTTACAATTTATAGACTTTGTTAGAGTCTTTTACCATGTTAAAGGTTTATCTTACAATTTCAAAATATTACAATAAAATCTTTACAAATATCTACAACTTTACATCTAGAATGTTATAGAAGATTCTATGTGCTCAAAATGAGATTACCTTGATTATAGCATACCTCGGTAACCCATAAAGTAACTTGGTAAACCCTTCTGTGTACTCTATTCTTTGACTGTTCTTAGAAATCCTTCTCGGTGACCTCTGTGTCTCTGACAGTTGCATTACTCAGTGCTTCCTTATCTGTCACATGTTTCTTGCTTCACACACATTCATCTCTTCTTTTTTAATATATTTTGATCCTCAATTCATGTTGTATAAATAGATATCTTATGTCACTAATTAGGTTCATTGCTTCAATCTTACAAACATGATTTATCAAATGAATAACCATACAAAATATTTCATTGTATAGATGACCTCAAAATCATACAAAATCTTTAAGTGCAATTTCCAATGTGATAACGGTTCTATGTTCCTCAATCTTGTAACATGTTTTCCCATGCGTGTCTAGATTCAATGAATCTGGTAACATGATTCACTCGGTGTATATCAACTCAGTGTATCATTGTTTCTACTCGGTAGACATGGAATGTTACTCAGTAGACAGCTCAGTGAATACTGGGCTCTGTGACTACTTTCTTCTATAACCGACTGCTCTATGCATACTGACTGAATGATTCGATAGTAGTAACCGACTAGAGTATATAGAATGACTTTGGATATAAAACTAATGGAAACTATAATAAGTAGTAACAATCTCCCCTTTTGACATTAGTTGAGATGTTTGACAAAACTACTTTCAAAGTCATAACTCAAAAATCTATATACTTACAAAATTTTGACAAAACTGACAGCATATACTTTTGTCAATGAAATAGTATATTCAGATATACTCCCCTTATCAATATACTGCACAAAACTTTGATTTTGCATGCTCGATGATCAATATTCTGTACTGGGTTCTGTTTGGTGATCACTGCTTGGTATACTCCCCCTATATACTACATTCCCTTGTATAATTTGATACGATACTCACTCCCCCTTTTTGACAAACATCAAAACTTAGTTACCATTCAGTGGTGGCAACTAGTCAAAAATGGATTTGTACTTCATTCTAGCATCGGTGAGAGCGGCAGAGAGGACATCCTTAACACTATCCATAAGTGAATTCTGAGCTCTAATGTCAGCTAACAGTGAAATTAGTCCATCTAAGGTGCTTCCCTCTTGCTGAGTGGATAGGGGGGTAGCTTTGTTGATCTATTCTTGGACGGATGAAAGATGAGGAATGAATAATGTTTGAAGTGTCATTATGTGCATCCTTGTCTTGTGCTCTTCATTCCTGAGTTCCAATTATTGAGCCATGAGCTTTTGTAACTTTGTATAAAAATTCTGAATGGAATTTGGCTCAGTGGTCAACTTATTTGAGAGATCGATGATCTCTTTCTCAATCACTTCAATTTTATTTTTGATATCTTTAATGAATAAAGAAAATGTACAGAGTTTCTGAAATAAATAAAGAATGTGCTTGAGTTGAGGGGTCAACTCAGCAATAAATTTGACAAGTTTAACTTTGCCAATAGCAATAGCTTTCTATACCTCTTCAATCATTTTAGCAGTGAGCTCCTTGTCCTTTAACTTGCTCAAATATTCAGATGCATCTACTCCAGATGTCTCTATCTTGGTTAGGAGTTCATCCAGTTGAATGTGGATGGTGGCATCTTTTGTCACTGTTGCTTTAGGTAGCATATCAGTTAAGAGTGCTTTCACCTTCTGAAGTACTTTATTTTTCTTTTGAATAGCCATTTGCTTCTCTTGTTCAGCTTTGGCTTTGCATAGTTCACCGAATTCAATGAGTGCTTGCCTTTTTAATTTGGATATATCAACATTGGGCAACACTATTGGTTTTGAAAAATCTAATTTGAAACTATGCTTTTTCATTTTCTTTTCTTTACCTTTCATCAGTTGAACTAAAACAATGGCTTGGGAGGCTTATTGACCCTCGGTAGGTTGCTCGATAGAGGCAACACTTTGGTAGGTTTCTTTAGCCTTTGTAGTGTCCTTTGGTGTCTCTGAGCTTGGTGTCTCGGTTGTAACATTTTCAGTGCTAGAGGGAGCTTAAGAGGTTTGTTCTTGAGAAGTACATTCTCCTATTGTTGACTTGTGACCTTATGTGCCTTGTTCTATATCCTGAGGGGCCTTAGTTGAAATAGGTTGATTGACTAGAGGATAGGGTTGAACTTGTTCCAAAACTGATTCACTGGATACAAGTTGGGCATAAGAATTCCCTTCTATCATTTCTTGTTCTTGTGCCTCGGTGTCCATGATATCCTCATCAACTTGTATAGTGTCAGCAGGGTCTTGCTCAGTGATATCAAGATCTTGCTCGGTGACATCAACTATTTCAACTTCAACTTGCTCACCAGCATTCTTGATTTGAAATATTTCCTACCATTTTTCTTTGATCTCATTCTCTACATCCAAGTAAAGGCCATTCATCAATTTCAAGGCTCTTTGCCTGACTAGGAATTTTGTGTGGTAGTTTTTCAGATGTTCAGTGATCTCGTCTACCAACATGTCTAGGAAAAGATGTACCGGACTTCTTTCTCTCATCTATTTCTCTAAGTCCATGGCATACTTCCACCTATTGTCAATATGCAAATATAATTCATTTGGAAGAGATTTAGATACTTCCAATGGGACCAATCGGAATTTCAATAGTGTGCAGATGACAGCTTCTTCTATTTGTCTCTTTTCATCATTAGATTTGGATTCATATTTTACATATCTGAACGATCCAAATCTACCATATTGCTTTAGATTAGCACAAAAAATTTCAACACTATGTACATTTACCTTTGTACTCTTGACAATCTAAAATTTGTTTTTGTCTTCAGATTCAGTGTCACTAAACTCTTTAGTCAAAATGAGTCTCTGAGTAGATTTCTTGTAAGTTTTTGTTACCTTGGGTGTGGCAACATTCTTTATTTTCTTACTCGGTGATGCTATAGATGCTCTTGTGTTAGGTCGCTTTGCTGGAGGAGTCAGTGATACTTTTGATGTATCCTATTTCTTTCTTTTCAAAACTTTCCCTTTAGGAAATTTGGTGCTCAGTGTTATAGCTACCTCTTGAGCTTCAGATTCCTCTTTGGTGATGGCTAGGGTACTCTTGACAGGTGTGGAAGAAGAACCTTCTCCAAATTTCTCCGTTAATACCTTGATCATTTTTGTTGCCTTCCTTGTAGCCTTGGGCACTACAATGCTCATTTTTACTTTTTCCTTCACTTCTTCATATGTTCCATAGCTTAGCTCGGTAGCATGCCTTGGTAATGTAAGAAAAGCATCTATCTGCTATTGTGTGATGTCAAAATCAATCCCATAACCCATAGGTGGCAAATATTGAGTTCTCGGTTCCACAACATTAACATAGCAGTAATCAGTGTCCACTTCAAAACATATGTCATCCTTGTATCTCTCCACTAACTTGGGTGGAATTCTATATCTGTTATGCATCTTCTCCTGAAACTTGCTCAAAAATAATCATCCATAATATCATTAAAATTATCACCTAGCTTCTTGATGAAGTCATTGATTCGATGGGTGATTGGTCGGTGTAGTTCCCAAACAACTTTACCGACTGATGGAAAGAATTTCTCAAAATAGAAAAATGTGCATACCAGAAGTGATCCAAATTTTAGTGTATTAGCCGAATTGTTCTTCTTTGGCTTCCTTATGGTATTGAGATTCTCAAACAGTTTTTTCAACAATACTTCACATAAATCAATTTTCATGCCTTTCTTCACAATTTTATATGCTAAGTCGACTGCTGCACAGGGTACACTGTTTTCCCTTGCCGATTGGAAGAAACAATAACCTATTACTCTAATGGCAAACTTTAGCTCTGCATCTGTGACATTGTTCAATTTCAGTCCTCTGTAATCAGATTCTACTCTGGTTAAATTGATCAATTCCTTCTGTGATATCATTTTTTGAACTCGGGCATGACCATAAATAGGGTAGCCAGTGATCAAATGAATGATTTCCTTGGTGATCTTAAACGGTTGCTCTTCTAGCCACATGAAGTCATCATGAACTCTGCTCAGAACAAACTTGACCCATTGGGGTTTGAAGACACGGGGATAGGTTAGGGATTTGGTCAATCCCTTGATTTTGACATGTTCATATTTGCTATCCATTTTACCATCGGTACACAATTCATCATATGTGTCTTTGATTTCAACATGACCTAGTTCCTCAACTCGACACTTAGTGAAGAATCTCACATCCTCAACTAATAAAACTCTATCTGGAATGAGTGAAAATGTAGTTTTGTCATCCGGTTCAGATGCAATTTTGGGAGTTAAAGAGTATTTCAGTGAGGGTTTTTCAATGTTCTCAACAACAACGAGCTTCTGGATCTTAAGGGCCATTGCAGATTTCAGATAAATACTAACAAAAGATCCTTAGGGTTTGAAGACTTTCAAACGGCAGACACTTTCTACTTAGCAAATAACAACTTGATATGATTGGTAAACTATCTTGATAATGCATTGTGATTGATGTAAATACCTTTGAATTTGCTTCGTAGGAGGTTTGATCGCCTTTGATTCGCTTTGCTCTACTTTCTTGAAAACTTGGTGAGTGAAAAATGACCTTGCAATAGCTTTAAGTATTCATTGTACCTCATCGGGCTTCGTGCAGTTAGGTTAGAAAACATTAAATGCACTCGGTACCACTACTTCTTTTTATGCTTTTACCAGGTAGCCAGACTTCTTGCATTTACCGACTTGACAAGCTTCCAAAAGACTTTGATAAAATTTCAAATTTTCTAATGCATCTTTAATTATGCAAATTTTGAATTAAGTACAAAATGAAATAGGAACTCTTAAGATTTGACCTTTGAGAGAATGCAGTCCCTTCATACCTTTCCTGATTAATTTGGAATAGGTGCACCTAGCTCAGTAGATAAGGTGCTTTCTTCATTTGACACAATTTCCTTCTTTTTCCAAATCATCTGTAATTTTTCTTTTATTTCCTCAGTGTCTCCTCTAGGTTGATCTCTGCAATCTCTAGCCAAGTGTCCAACTTTGTGACAATGAAAACATGCCATACCAGGATTTCTCCATGATCTTTGGTTGTTCATTCTAAACCTTATAAAGCAATTGGCACTTATATGTCCATATCTTCCACAACATTCACACTATATCCTTGTATTGTAATCCCATGGTACTGCAGAATACTATCGGTAAGGATCTGTGTGAGTTCGGTAGCCTCTAGTATTTGCTCGGTGTGTAGACCACATATAGTTTTTCTGCTTAAACCAACACTCCTCAGTACTATGTCCATATCTATTGTAGTTTTTACAAAACCCTTTGAACTTTGCCTTCTTATAATTGCTAGTAGACTTTGTCCTACATTGGTTAGATGTGTGACCATATTTGTTGCAATTGTGACAATAACCATTAGACCTAGTGACATTCAGTTGCTTACCTTTTCTGATTTGGCACATGTTAGCAGTGTGACCTTGTTTTCCACAGTAGTTGCAAATAGGCTTCTTTCCTTTGATATTCTTCTTATTTCCATCTTGCTTTGATGATTCTCTTCTCTTGATTGTATGAATTCCCTTCTTAGTAGAGTCTTTTCCTTTGTAACCGAGTCCTGCTTCTTTGTTGGGTCTTCTTGTATTCAGTTCCTCATCCAACATCTTTGATGCTTCATAACTCTTTTTCAGTGTTTCCTTGGATTTATTTTCTATTTCAAGTTCATTGGTCAACCTTGATACTTTAAGTTTCAATGCTTGATTCTCATCATCTTTCAGATTTGCTTCATGATGTGCATAGCCCAATTGATCTGACAGATTTTGTTGAATCCTATTCAACCTTGTGATTTCATCATTCTTTTCAGATACTAATGCTTCAAGCTGTTGTTTTTCTCTTTCTAGATCTCTTACTTTATCTTCAGCTATCCTCAATGCATCAAGATTCTCAGTCATCTGTGTGCTGAAATGTTCATGTCCTCTTTTCATTGCTTTTAGTTGATCAGTCAGTGCTTTGTTCTTCTCCTTTAGTTCTTCAATCATCTCTTCAATCTCTTTAGATATACTATTCTCAGATGATGTTTCAATTTGTTCCACTAACTCTTGAGAGTCCTGCAAATCATCAGATAATCTCCTTCTAACTTTCAATGATTTTTGTATTTGTCTTTGCATGTCTTTAATCACTTGATTAGCATGATCCAACTCTTCTTGCAGAAACACAATTTTCCAAGATTGTTTATAGCCTTCCATTGATAAGATCTTTCTCTTTAGGTTGTTAAACCATTTTCCAAGATTAGAGCTTTGATACCAATTGTTAGGCCCAATATGGAAAGCTAGTGTACTGAGAGGGGAGGGGTGAATCAGTACTTCAAATCTTTTTATCAACAATATTTTCACTGTTATGCATAAACCACAAACTATTGTAACATAACATAAAGCTAAAACAAATAAATAACAATCATACATGATTCACTCCATAGCACATATATTTTGGTTATGCAGAAACTCTTGGTTAGAGAGAAAAACTGTGGTGGGGATGGCACCCACAACTTCACTACTACAATAATAAAGGTTGCTCGGTTAGAGCTACATGTTTAGCTATTTCTGATAGCTTACCCTGTTAGGAGTATCAAGATCATTAGATCTACCTTGCTAAAGGATTTTACAACACTTATTCTAACTACTGCACCTGGTTAAAGGCTTTAGAATTTATAGACTTTGTTAGAGTCTTTTACCTTATTAAAGGTTTCTCTTACAACTTCAAAATATTACAATAAAATCTTTACAAATATCTGCAACTTTACATCTGGAATGTTATAGCAGATTCTATGTGCTCAAAATGAGATCACCTTGATTATAGCATACCTCGGTAACCCATAAAGTAACTCAGTAAACCCTTCTATTTACTCTGTTCTTTGACTGTTCTCTGAAATCCTTCTCGGTGACCTCTATGTCTCTGACAGTCGCATTACTCAGTGCTTCCTTATCTTTCACATGTGTCTTGCTTCACAGACATTCATCTCTTCTTTTTTTCATATATTTTGATCCTTAATTCATGTTGTATAAATAGATATCTTATGTCATGATTAGGTTCATTGCTTCGATTTTACAAACACAATTTATCGAATGAATAACCATACAAAATATTTCATTGGATAGATGACCTCAAAATCATACAAAATCTTTAAGTGCAATTTGCAATGTGATAATGGTTCTTTGTTCCTCGATCTTGTAACATGTTTTCCCATGTGTGTCTAGATTCAATGAATCTGGTAACATGATTCACTCGGTGTATATCAACTCGATGTATCATTGTTTCTTCTCAATAGACATGGAATGTTACTTGGTAGACAACTCGGTGAATACTGGGCTCTGTGACTACTTTCTTCTATAACCGACTGCTCTGTGCATATCGACTAAATGTTTCGATGGTAGTAACCAACTAGAGTATATAGAATGACTTTGGATATAAAACTAATGGCAACTATTATAAGTAGTAACAAAATCCTCATATAGTCATCACCAATGGGAAGTCTCCTTCCCGACCCGAACTAGTGCTCTATCAGTTTTAACTGAGAGAGTGCCCGATCCAACCTATTGAATGTGATCAAGAAGGTCCTGAGTATCCTATTGTCTCCTAATAGTTGTGTCTCTCTCTGTCATGAGTGTCTATACCTGTGCTCTAAGCTAATCTATCTATGCTCTGAGACTATCAATAGTCTCCTACTCTGGCACATCCTGCTCTGGCACATCCTGTTGTGGCACATGAACCCCAATACCCTCATCTCCACCTCCTTGTCCACTTGTTGGAATCTTAGTCTGAGTAGCTCTCAGAACCCATCATCTAATGAGTGGAACATGATCCTCTGCATCCTCATCCTCTCCACCATGCGCTGTAATAACCCTAGGGTCTGGCTAAATCTGCCCAAAATCAATGCCTCTCTCGCAACCCCCATCCAGTCCAGTCATCTTGCCTCCTCCTGTCAATGGTAACCCTCTCAGTGATCTCATCCCTACCTTAACAGTATCCCTCCCAATCCATCCAACCTCTCTCCCACCCATAGGAAGCAGTCTCCCAATCCTGCCAACTAGTCCAAATGGTCCTCCATGGACTCTCAATCGACCTCCTCTCCATTTGGGTCTCCTACCACCACCACCTCCATCTCCTCCCTCATCTCCATCCCCTCTAGCCTCTTGAGAAGCTCTAAGCTCTCATCTCCATCTCTTGATAACTGGATCATCTGAATCATCATCCTCATCTCCTGAGCTAGGAGGAGGATCTGCTAGATCAGTAATATGAGAAAATGAGTGTGCCAATATGTACTGAACATAATCTGTAGTAACTCCGGGATCAAGAATGTGCAATCTCATGCCATAAGCTACCCCAAGAGTAGCCAAAAACTCTGCACGTGCCAACTCAAATGACAAAGAAGGTCTCCAATCTTGCCTATCTCTATACCGTTGTGCATATATCGTGACACCAGTAGGCATAGGCTGAATGATACCAAACTGTCTCAAAATGTGACTAATCAACTGTCTCTCAACAATGAATGGAGTCTGACCAATGAGATATCTACTCTTCATAATAAATGGTAATGTCTAAGCATCATCCATCTATGGCTCACAATCGATATAAGGTCTCCAAATAACACTATCTAGTGAATCAAGAACCCAACGCCAATACTCCATCTTACCCAGCTTATGCTGCATAAGGATACCTACATACAGATAAACATATGGTTGTCTCTCACCATGAACTCTATGATGAATAGGCCGAGTAATAGAAATGTGCTCCCAGCACTAGTTCTACAAAAGTATGCATCCTGTCGACAAACTAGCACCCTCATCGAAAACAACCTGATGAAGATCATGATACAAATGAGAAATCATACAAACACCCCACGCATATCGATTCCAACTTTGTATCATTCTCTAAAGAATCTCACCCCAACCAACAACAAAACCTCAAGATCTCCTATCTAGACAAATGAATCCCCCAATCAAACCTGCAAGAATCACAGGGAGAGTCTCGTAATACATAATCATATCCTCCCATCGGATCTCTCCTCTCCCAATACTCTCATCACCAAATATGTCTTTGCATGCCTCTGTCCCTCCATGATCCTGAAAATCATACTGAACTAACTCACTGGTCACTAGGATGTGGAGAATCCTGTAGACATCCTCAAGCATCACACTAATCTCACCCATGGGCAGGTGGAAAGTGTTATGCTCACTATGCCATCTCTTGGCTAACGTTGTCAACAATCCCATATTATGGGTAATATCAGGCATGTATAACAAGTGATGTAATCCACAAGCATCTATATGTCTCACCTCTACCTATGTAAGCTCTGACACTAAGTGTCACATCACCGGGAATTTCTCCCGACACTGGAGAACATCAAGTTTCTCTTGTTTGCCAAGAGAATTCAATCATCAATCATCTATCTATCAAATCAAAGAGATTGCTAATCTCTAACACCAACAATTGGACAATCTTTTCAAATGAAGCAAATCAGGCTATCAAGTCAATTTAAACCTATCAATCATGGTTTTCTATCAATCATTGAGTTCAATCAAACTCTTCTATGCTCTTCATCAAAAACTAAATTGGTTTCTTAGAGCTACTCTATCCAATCAAATCAAATCAATCAATCATTTATCCTATCAATCAACATTATCAAATCAAACAATCAAGTACCTATTCATCACAATTGCGCATCAAAATGCCTAAATCTAATCATCAAAGTGATTTTTTACTATGAAATACATCAAACACATTCATCAGAATCAAAAGTGCTAATCCTTTTAACAAAAGCATTATTCTATTAAACGCAGGCGCTAAATCATACATATGCATGAACCTTTTTAACAAAAGCGCTAAACCTTCGAGCATATGCAGGAAACGAACAAAAGCATTGTTTTTAGCATCACAAGTGCAAACACTCTGAGCAAAAGTGATAACCAAGAAAAAGCTCTACCATACATCACACATGCGCTACCCTAATGAGCATATTCTCTAAACTTATCAAATGCGCTAAAAAAAAAAAACGCTAAACATAATTGCCGAAAATCGAAAAAATTCGAAATAACCAAAAACACGCTAAAAAAATATGAAAAATCATACGATAAGTTACAAACATGTTTGGGATAAGATACATACCGGATAGCCATACTCAGGAGGTTGCTGATATCATCAAACACACTCAAATCAATGGTTCTCCAACAGGATCATCATTTTGCCACCTCACCAAGACAATTTCTTCACAAATCTGACAAGGATGCAAATGAAAATAAAATTAACTTTGGTTAATTTTATATTTCCTATTTGGAAGGGTAATTAATGTTTTTCAATGGGGAAATTATATATATATTTTTTTATGAATAAATTTAATTTATGGACCTTTTCATTTATCGTGAGATCAATCGCTTATCAAAATTATTCAACAAATTCACGATCAAGCTTCTACCGAAGGATCTAGCTCTAATACCAATTGTTAGCGGAAGACAAGAAGGAAGACTGAGAGGGAGGGGGGTATGAATCAGTCTTCACTAGAACATAAAACTTTAAACACAACAAGAGATCTAGCAAACTGCAACAATAATCAGATAAACAAATTAACAACACAATACACAACACCAAGATTTTTGACATGGAAAACCCACCACGATGGGAACCTACCCATAATAAGATGATACTCTGTAGTAGTATGTGAGAATATTACAATGGCGAATGCACATGCATTCAAGCACACTGCTTAGAGCTCACTGCTCAAAAGATATATGCCTGGAAGGCTACAACCCTTAGGGAAGTCTCACTGACTTACAATATGATTCAAACGACAATCTGGAAGAAGTGAACTGAAAGAATAGCATTTCCAAATGCCTAATTATAGTTCCAGTTAAGCACATATGTCTTCCTTGCAACACCAATATCACCTCAAACTCAACACCAAATGATAAATCACTTGTTCGCACACAAATCTCTCTCTATTAATGCAAACAAAACAACAACACACAAACTACATGAATAACTCACCTATATATACAAATCATCAACCTTGATAACAAGGTCAGCTAAACCCTCAACCCTCAATTAAAAAATTATATCACATGATACAAATATCAACCACCGGACCAATATAATGATTTACATGACATAACATGGACCTAATTCAAATTCCCAAATGATCAACTCCATTGGAAATCATGCCAAGATCAACCGCAACACGTTACACCACCAGAAATACTGCATAACATGAAAATCAACACTAGTTGATGAAAAACATGAAAAAATTGCACAATGATCAATGCGGATTGCCAAAAAAATAGGACACAAATAGGAAGGACCAACAAGCACGTTAGAATAATCCAGAATAGTTGCACCAACACCATTTTTCAAATCTTCATCAGTCAACGTCTAGAAGCTCAAGAACACAACCAATCAACAACTATCACGAAGAAAGATAACTTGCAAAGCACCAAATCATGAACCATCTAAAATGAACATACACAAGACCAACAAAAACAATATCCCAAAGTCTCAGCACCAGATCTGATCACACCGGAATATACCAGAGGGAATACCGATAGAGTCCGGTAAAACAAAGAACTGCAAACCGGGTCAAAAAATCTTCCCAATCACACCAGAATAAATCTCAAGAATATGTTGACATCAATGAAAACAAAATATCCTAGCAGCAACAGTGACCAACCATATCCAACAATACCAAGCACCCTTGGATAAAGCTTTGTTATGGCATCATGCAATTTCGTGCACTATTTTAAGAAACAAATTTTTTAGGGATTATGGCACTTAAGTCTAGAAAAAATAATGGACAAAATTACTTTAGTGTTGATTGTACATTGATCACCTCTATTCCAAAAGGGTCCTTCTTTATTTGGATGTAATCTCGAGGTGTAATAAATTGTTTGATTTATGATTAGGTCCATCTTGTATTTCTATAATGCAATTTTCATGCAACAAAAATCTTTTTTTATAACTCATTGATTTAATCCTTTTATTAGTTGTGAAGGATTGATGATATTTTTAAATATCTAGAGGCAATTATTTGATCACAAGGGTCTTTTTTTGTTAGTTTAACTCCATCAATATGATTGACTTGAAAATCATGAAAATGATAAAGGATAAGACACTTTACTTTTGCAAATAATCTTAATGATGATATGGATTTAGTTTCTTTTTAGTGTTTTAAATTGAAAGATTCAACAAAATGAATACAAAGGATTCAATGATTTTGGTATGTGTAATGAATTCACAATGAATGCTTTTAAATCCAAGGACACAAAAATAAATCGCATGAAACATGAAGGAAGTGGGTGTGGGTAACATTTCAAAATCTAGGATCAATTTTGTGGGTGTAGTTTTGATCTTGTACCTATAAGACTTACCTACGGCATGAAAAGAATAATATTTATGATGATAATTTGAATTTATGAATATGAGAGGGAATAGAAAGTGAAATAAATGTCAAATATACGAGAATGCATATAAATGATGAAAGATGAAGGATGGAGGAATGGGTCCAACTTTGCATATAAGATTACATCATTTATCACTGTGTAATTGTAGACGTATAAATCTGACCACTTTCCTAAATAAATATTTAATATTTATTTTTGTTAGACAGTTCAAATTGTTGGCCATTTGGTGGAATTGGTTATGTGTTGCATTGATGCCAACACTATCTATTTGGATGCTTTAGCAGCACCCTTCTAGTCACGGTAGGTTGAGTGGTTTCTAGTTGATTTGGATCCGACATAATCCGGCAGGCTCCAATATAGTTTGGTGATGGAATTGGCTTGTTCATGATACACATGCTCATATTCAGTCAGTTGGTTTTGGTCTAGTGATCGGATGCTATCTTGCTTGCCTAGAAGCTTAGCTTCTGGTTCTGGTGAGGGTTTCACTGACAGAGATTTTGATGAAGATCTTTGATGAATTGCATAAGTGGTGTTGGTGCAGCTTCTGGTGGAGTTTCAAGATGCTATTGGTGATCATGTTCGAGACTTGGCGGATGGAGATCATTGTTGTAGCGTGTGGACCTATATTGGGTCCCGATTGATCTAGGTTATGGACCAACTTTAATGTAATGTGTGGATTGGACCTCTCGATGTATTTTCAGGATGTCTTATGTGTTGGATATTATTTGTTTTGTCTAAGGCCGACATGGTTTGTAATTATGTAATTGGTTTATTGTCTGGTGGCCGACCTAATTGTTTATGGTTGAGGGTTTGTATATATAGATGTAAGATCTCATTGTAGAACATCATGGTTATGTTAGAGGTCATGGTCAAGGAATGTAATGTGCGAATAATGTAATATCATTCAAGCAGAGGATCTGGTCGATCATTAGAGATTGAATTGGGTGTATGTAAGAGGATTTATTCCTCTGGTATTGAGCTTAACTGGAACTGTACTCAGGCATAGGAAATGCTATCTTTTGTAGTTCAACACTTCTCTGGATTGTAGTCTAGATTTATATGTAGTCAGTGAGGCTCCTTTTGTGATGAGCAGTGCGCTCTAGGCTGTTGGCCTTCTTGCAAGTGCAAACCCCTCAATTGTAATTCACATACTTACTACAGAAGTATTATCTAATTGTGGGTAGGCTTCCCACCATGGTTTTTCCCTTTACCGGGTTTTTCACGTATAAATCTTGGTGTCATGTGGATGGTTTTTATTTTGTGATTATTATTTATGCTCAATTGGTTTAACTGCTATTCTAGTATTAATGTTTTGGGTTCCCGTATTAAAGTTTAAATTTCTAATAGTTCTAGTAATCTATGACAATTGATTCACCCCCCCCCCCACTCTCAATTGTCTTCCGGTTATTTGAACTATCTAACAATTGGTATCAAAGCTTTGGTCCTCTCTGCAGAAAGCTTAACCACTTGAGGAAGATCCTATGATGACTAACAGTTCAATTTCATCTAGTTCTTCTGGAGCTATCTTTTGAAGGGATATTTCGAGGCTTGATGGAACAAATTACACAGTATGGAAGATTCAGATGGAGACTCATCTGAGATGTCTTGGCAAGGTGTAGTACCCCTCCTCGTTTGAACTTATTAGACTCATATTATATTATTGTTTACTTTCAGTGGATACATTACTATGATGTGTTATTCAGACTTGTATGACAATATTTCATGCTTTATCTGGATATGAGATGCATAATTTATTTGCAGTATTTCAGTACTTGTGATTTATGGCATTTTATGGATTATTGCTATGTACTGACACTTTATTTTATCTATGCAATGTGAAATTATTTGTTGCATGTCTGCGAGTGTATTGGATGCAAGGGGATGATTTTCCTTCACTCACTCCGGTGAGACAGGGAATGTTGCGATTCTCCTTCATTAGTGTGTATGTCGTGCTTTCTATATTGTATATATGCATGTGTGGTTTGGTGATGCAGGATATTGTAGGTACAAGTACCGGGTAGGTACGGGGTATCGTCTCCACCTGGCTTCATAGGTCTGAGTGTGCCTTATATTGTCCGATGGAAGTGGAGGAGGTAGTAGTTGACCCTATTTTACCCAGTTACACTCTTGTGAGTGTCGTCAGTTGGTTGTACTGTCAGTTTGTTCGGCCTTCGTATTTTGTGGTTTGATCTTTTTATGAGTATTTGCTTGGGGTTTACTTAGTTTGTGTGTTTAGTGGATTTAATTAATTAATTAAATTTATGGAGTTATCTCATAGTTGGTATTTTTGGAATTATGTATTTTATGCATTGAAATTTTAAATTTAATTAATTAAAAGAAATTATTGAATTAGATTGCAAGTTGCATTGTATTCAAATTATATCTTATTTAAATTTTAGTGAAAAATAAATTAGATTAATTTCATTTATTGTTTCCTAGAATTTTAAATAAATGAATGAATAAAATAATAAATTAGAATTAAAGTATTGCTTTAATTCCTTTTTTAGGAAATTAATTAATTTGCATGAGAAAAGAAAAGAAAAAAATGTTTTTTGCTTATTGCATGTAAAATATTCCTTTGTTAGGAATTAGAAAAGAAAAAAAAAATTGTTTTTAATTACTAAAATTAAGTATTAGGGTTTTTGGGGAAAAATATATGATACCTAGAGTTTTAGTTTAAAACGGGAAAATATCTTTTTATTTTGGGGGATCACGAGAAAGAGGCAGAGATTTTGTTGAAGGAAAAATTATTGGAAGCTTAGATTTTGGTGAAGAAAAATTGTTTGGAAGCTTGTTGAAGGATTGAATCTCTCTTACAAAGTTCTTCCAGGAAAGCTATACCAAGTTGGGTGGTTTCTTCTGGTTGTTTGTTTTAAAGAAAATATTTTATTTCTTCCCTCTTTCTAAATGATGTGTGTGTTAAAATAATTGTCAAATCCAAAATTCTTTCTGGTTATTTCTTGTTCTTGGCTAAAGTCCATTCCTGAAATTAGTTCTAGTTTATGGAAAGAAGTTATTTCCTGGGTGTTTGTAGATTAAAATTTTAAAAAGATTGGGAAAAGTTAATATGGCAAATTTTGCCAAGATTTTTATTGTGCATGAAAATTGCAAGATTTGGGAGGAATGGAATTTACCAGAGAAAATATTCCCTCTTGTTTGATTTTTGTTTCGATATTTGGCTATGATAGTCCTTTTTAATATTTGTGTATCTCTGTGAAATTATTTAGTTACTATAGAAATAAATTTAATTATTAATTAAATTTATTGGGCTATTAAAAGTAAGAGAAAATTGTTTTATTATATTATTTTGGAGAAAATATGTATCTAGAAATAAATTGTATTGGAAAATAAATTTTATTGGAAATAAATTCTATTGAAAATAAAATTTAAGATTTTTAGGTTATTGAACCTTTTAAAAAAAATAATTAAAAAAAAATATCAAAAAAATAAATAAAAATAAAATTGCAAGTGGGGAAGTTCGGTAGCTGTTACCGAAGGTAGTATAGCTACCATACAGTAGTAGTGGCTACCGTAAGGTAGCAAGCTACCTACGGTGGTACCTGCTACTGTGCGGTAGCAGGGAGCAGGGAGTTATTTTGGTTGCTTTTCCCTGTGATAAATTTTGTGCTAGAGTTTTATAATTTCAGTTTTATTTAATTTTTAATATGTTAAAAAAATAAAAATTATTATATATATATATATATATATATCATATTTTCTATAGTTTTAATTTATGTAATTATTGGAAATGGAAGTTATTTTAATATTAAATCTTCATTTTATTATATAGTATTAATGTGATATAATTACATGATATTATATTTGAAGAATATATATATTTATGTAAATATATTATATTATTATATATAATTTTAAATGTGGAATTTAATTTAGATTATGGATATAAGCTAATTAGAATTATTTGTAAATTAATCATGAACATATATTTAGGGGGTTAATTTTTATGTGATTTTATTTAACCTTATTGGACAAATGACAACATTGATTTCCTTGTATTAATATAGTTGTATTTTCTTATTTTCTGGAAAATCTTTAATTGCAAGTTATTTATGTTTTTGGTTGTTTAAAGAAAAGATTGCCTGTATTAGGATCTTGTGTAAATGGTATTTGCGGTCAAGCTTAATTTCGTTGCAATTCTAGTTGAGTTGTCATTGTGTCATATTGTTCTATCCCCTTGGTCAGGTGTTGTTGTATAACCCTATTGATGTGAGCCATTATGTGTTTGGTTCTAAATGGTCAATCTTGGGTTAGTGATTGTGTATCCTTCACCTGTGGCTTGTCAGGATTAGATATGGTCGTCTGTTTTGCCATAGAGTTCTTGTAGAGAGACCTTTCCTGTTAGTGTTCTATGAGAGAGAGTGGCTTTCAAGCGAGGGCCGCGCCCAAAGTGGATGGCATGATAACCCCTCGAAAGTCAGTTAAAAACTGATAACCTAATAATTGATTAGGGGGTGGGTAGTTTATAATATTAATTAAGATAATGTGCCTCGCACATGGTTGAGTGCTTGTATAGGCTCAGGATGTGGTGAGAAGGCCTAGAATGGAAAACTTACCACCTTGTCTTCACGAAAGGATTGGTAGGGTCTGCATGAGACTTAGATAGAGTCAGAGGTTCGGGAGAGGTTACCAGGATAACCTAGGATGGGGGTTGGGACCTATGGAGGCCTACCAAGGTAACCACTGTAAGCCATGCGATCACACTCTCTCCTTAGAGTCACTAGTTCTTGTGAGTTGAGTCACATGGATATTTGTGGAGTCATGTATTTCTTTCATACTTGTCTTATTTTGCTTTCTTGAGGGTCTTCTACTATCTCCTAGCATGGTGGGGTGGTTCCATTTCAGGATCACATGGTCAGGTGGTAGTGCCACTTCCCATTGGATGTCCTGGATTATATCTTTAGGTGAGGAAAGGCTTCACTGGTGTTTCTTGGTTTGTGGTTCATGTACCAGCTTTTGTTCATGATCATTGTTCAGTTGAGACCTTGTGGTCATTGTATCAAACTTTTATGTAACCTTGAAATTGTAACTTTTGGAATCTGTGGTATTATTGGAAGCCATGTATTTATGGATATTGTAATAATATATCGGTGGAATGTATGTTAATTCAGTTGCCTTAAATCTTTTGTATAAATGGTTTATGGATAAATAAATGCATTGGAACACTTTGATTCTTTCATTATGTAATGTAGATGTATGTGTAGGTTTATTCTTAAGCATTTAATTTACCTAATTAAAATAGACAATTGGATTAATCATGGTGTTAATATGATCTGCAAATTAATCTTTGTTGGTAACCCTTAGGAGATCATGTGTTAGACTTCTGTTGTGTTATTAAACGTGCAATTATTGTAATCAATGCACTTAATCTTTAAAAAAAAAATACTTCACCCTTTAGTTGCCTAGTTGTGTTGTTTTCCTTTAGGGTTCTTGGTGGGGCATTACACAAGGAGATTTGGGAGATCAAACAAAATGGTGTCACACCTTATAATCTGGGATCTGGCAATCCTCCTCTGGCAAACATGGACAAGGAGCTTGAGAATGATTGTAGAGAAAGAGAATCCCTCTTGTGTGCACTTTTTGATCAACAAATAATGAGATTAACCGACAAATCATCTGGAAAGGTTAGAGATATGAAAACCTGAAGATGGAAGAAGATGAAAGGATCACTGCATTCATGGAAAGGGTAAATGAGATTGTTATGGGAATTCAATGTTGTGGTGGAACTCTGAGCGAAGATGAAATTGTTTCTAAAGTCCTAAGAGCCCTACCACCGACTTACAAAATGAAGGCTAATTCTATTAATGAGTTGAGAACAATGGTTAATACATCTATCAACAGAGATACTTTGGTTGGGAAACTATCTGCTTTTGAGCTTGAAGAATTTGGACCTTCTAGAGCTGTGAAGTTTGAACCTACTTTTCATGCATCTACATCTACAACTGGTAAGCAAGACTGGAAAGATTTGTATGCAAAGGAATTAGAAGATATGAAGAGAGAAGATGATGAGTTTGAGCAACTTGAAGCACTATTTGCTAGAAGATTACCTAAAGGACCAATAGGAAGTAAGTATGAAAGAAAAGTACCTTTTAAATGTTTTGCATGTAATAAGATTGGTCATTTTGCATCTAGATGTCTTGAAAGGAATTCAAGATTTGAAGAAAGAGTTAGAAGATCATATAAGCCTAACCCTGGATATCAGAACAAGTATAAGTATAAGAAAAATGGAGACAAATCATGCTACATAGCGGATGAGGAAGGCAATACTGAATCTTATGATGAACCGATAGAAGACTCTGCTAGTGGTTCCAGCAATGGGAAGGAATAGGTGTTCTTGGCTATCAAAGAAGATGATCTGGCAATGGAAGAAAATGTACTTGAAGAGAAGGGACTTGCTGTTAGAATTGAAGACAACGATGAATGGGTAATTGATAGTGGTTGTTCACATCATATGACTGAAGATAAAGGGAAGTTTCTATCTTTGCAAGAATTTGATGGCGGCCTAGTTAGATTTGGAGATGACAAAGCATGTATGATCAAAAAAAAAGGAACTATATCATTGGATGGTAAGAACAATACTGACAATGTTTATAATGTTGAAGGTTTGAGGTATAATCTTTTGAGTGTAGGACAATTGATAGATAAGGGATTTCAATTACAGTTCAAGGATGGAAAATGCAAAATCATTCACAGATCTGGATTGGAGATTGTGACTGGTGCATAGACAAAAGGTAATATATTTCATCTCAATTTCAGTGAGAAGACATGTTTAATTACACAAATTGATGAGAGTTGGCTATGGCATAAAAGGCCGTGTCATGTGAATTTTGATTTCATTGTAAAGATCAATTCAACTAAGGCAGTTAGGGATATACCTAAGATTATGAAGCCCTATAATCCGGTATGTAAAGAATGTGAAATGGGTAAACAGGTTAGAACCTCTTTTAGAAGTATACTAAATGATATTATTGATCTTATTCATATTGATTAGTGTGGCCCTGCTAGAGTTAAAAGTTTTCAAGGTGATAGATATTTCATGCTAATCATTGATGATTATTCTAGAATGATGTGGGTTACTTTTCTAAAGGAAAAATCTAAAGCATTTGAAATTTTAAAATCTTTAAGGCTAAAGTAGAAACTAAGACATGATTGAAGATTAAATGTTTGAGTTTAGATCATTGTGGAGAATTCACATCCGGTAAGTTTAATAACTTTTGTGAGAAGCGTGGTATAAGAAGACAATTTTCTGCTCCCCGGACACCTCAACATAATGGAGTTGTGGAAAGGAAGAGCATAACTATCTTGGATGTTGCTAGAACAATGATGATGGAAGCTAGTCTACCTCATATCTATTGGAGAGAAGCAGTGAGCACAATGGTTTATACATTCAACAGAGTACATATCAAAGGAGAAACTAGTAAGACACCTTATGAATTATGGTTTGGCAATACACCTACAGTTAAGTATTTTAGAATTTTTGGTAGTAAATATTATATCAGGAGAGATGATTGGGAAATTTGATTCTATATGTGATGAAGGCATATTTATTGGTTATTCTAATGAAAGTAAAGCATATAGATGTTATAACATTGTAGAGAATTGTGGAGAGTGCTAATGTCAAAGTAGATGAGCTGAACAAAAGTCAAATCAGAGTTTATGAGAAGGAAACGGTAGTGGAAATGATTATATCTGAAACGGTAACACCTTTACTAGAACAGAATGTTGAACCAGTTACTCCGAAAGTATTAGAGAATTCTACAGTAACTGAAGAACAAGAAAGAGGAACAGAAAGTCAAAAGACTCCTAGGTATCTGAGATTGAATCATTTAGAAGATCAGATCATTGTGGATAAGAGCAATGGAGTGATGAGAAGAAGAAGACTGGAAACTAATGAGGTATGTTTAATTTCATAAGTTGAATTGGAATCAGTAATCGAGGCATGTAAAGATGAATATTGGTTGAAAGCTATGGAAGAAGAATTAGATCAGATTGAGAAAAATAACACATGGACCTTGGTTCCCCAACTTTTAAAAAAAAAATTATTGGAACTAATTGGGTTTTTAGGAATAAATTGAATGAGTGTGGTCAAGTTATAAGGAATAAGGCTAGATTGGTTTGTAAAGGATATTCTCAGAAGGAAGGAATTGATTATGGAGAAACTTTTGCACCTGTAGCTAAGATTGAAGCTGTAAGATTATTTCTTGCCTATGTTGCTTATAAAAACTACAAGGTTTATCAGATGGATGTTAAATGTGCATTTTTGAATGGGGATCTTGATCAGGAAGTTTATATTGAGCAACCTGATGGTTTTTCACTATTAGATGATAAAAATATGGTTTGCAGGTTAAGGAAAGCTTTATATGGATTGAAACAAGCACCTAGAGCTTGGTATGCAAGGTTGGATAAATATCTTTTGAAGCTTGGTTTTACTAAGGGCAGTGCTAACAACAATTTATATTATAAGATCATTGATGATGATATACTAATTATTGAAGTATTTGTTGATCACATTATTTTTGGAGGTGAAGATAAGTTATGCATAGAATTTTCTAAGAATATGGAGAAATAATTTGAGATATCTATGATTGTTGAGATGAAATTTTTCTTAGGTTTGTAGATTACTCAGACTGACAAAGGTATTTTCATCTATCAAACTAAATATACTAAGGAATTGTTGAAGAAATTTGGTATGGGAGATTCTAAACCGGTAAGTACTCCTATGGTTACAAGTGAGAAATTGACAAGAAAAGATGTTTATGCATAGATAAATCCTACAAGATACAAATCTATGATTGGAGGTCTGCTTTATTTGACTAAGACTAGGCCTGACATTATGAATGTTGTTTGTATTGTTTGAAGATTTCAGAGTGATCCTAGAGAATCATGAGATGGCAGTCAAAAGGATTTTTAGATACTTGCAAGGTACATCAGAAAATGGTTTGTGGTACCCTAAGGATGATAAATTTACTTTATGTGCATATATAGATGTTGATTGGGCTGGAGATGTTGATGATCGGAAAAGTACTTTCGGTGGAGCTTTCTTTCTTGGAAAGAAGTTGGATTCATGGATCAGCAAGAAATAGTCATGTACTTCTTTATCTACTACTGAAGCTGAGTATGTTGTTGCTGCTAATAACTGTACACAAGTTTTATGGATGAAATAAATGTTGAAGGATATAAAGGTGGATTGTGATGCACCGGTAGTTATTCACTGTGATAACTCTACTGCTATTGATATATCAAAGAATCCAGTATTTCATTCTAAAACAAAGCACAAATCTATCAAGTATAACTTTTTGAAGGAAAAGGTGGAAGCAAATGAAATTAGGCTGGTTTATGTGAACACTAAAGAGCAGATTGTAGATATTTTCACCAAACCTTTGCCCAAGGAATCATTTGAGTACCTGAGAGACAGATTGGGAGTTTTTGCCCCTCTGATAGAGACTTGATTGATGCGGTTTGGAATCAGTCCGACATGCATTATCAGAGATACCATTTATTTCAGTACCGATGTGGGAAGCTACTACTCAGGAGGAGTAGTCATCTTTGTGATTCAACATTTTATGTTCTTGCTTTGATATTTTTGTCAGATTTCTGGCATTGATGTCAAAGGGGGAGAGATATTGACATTCAGAGCTGTATATGGGAGATTGTTGGTTGTCTTCCATTGGGGGAGACTTGTTTGACATTTCTTGGTACTTAGATGTTTTTCACATCTAGTGTTGTCATCAATGCCAGAGGGAGAGATTGTTGGTTGTCTTCCATTGGGGGAGACTTGTTTGACATTTCTTGGTACTTAGATGTTTTTCACATCTAGTGTTGTCATCAATGCCAGAGGGAGAGATTGTTGGCCATTTGGTGGAATTGACTATGTGTTGCATTGATGTTTTGTCATTGATGCCAACACTAGTTGTTTGGATGCTTTACCGACACCCTTCTAGTCTCGGTAGGTTGAGTGGTTTCTGGTTGATTTGGATCCAGCATGATCCAGTAGGATCTGGTATAGTTTGGTGATGGAATTGGCTTGTTCATGATACTTATTCTCATATTTAGTTAGTTGGTTTTGGTGTGGTGATCGGATGATATCCTGCTTGCCTATAAGCTTGGTTTCTAGTTTCGACGAGGGTTTCACCGGTAGAGCTTTTGATGAAGATCTTTGATGAATTTCATAAGTGGTGTTGGTGCAGCTTCTGGTGGAGTTTCATGATGTTGTTGGTGATCATGTTTGAGATTTGGCGGATGGAGATCATTGTTGTAGTGTGTGGACCTATATTGGGTCCCGGTTGATCTAGGTTATGGACCAACTTTAATGTAATGTGTGGATTGGACCTCTCGATTTATTTTTGGGATGTCTTATGTGTTGGATATTATTTGTTTGTTCTAAGGCTGATAAGGTTTGTAATTATGTAATTGTTTTATTGTCTGGTGGCCGACCTGATTGTTTATGGTCAAGGGTTTGTATATATAGATGTAAGATCTCATTGTAGATTATCATGGTTATGTTAGAGGTCATGGTCAAGGAATGTAATTTGCAAGTAATGTAATATCATTCAGGCAGAGGATTTGGTCGATCGTTAGAGATCGAATTGGGTGTATGTAAGAGGATTTAGTCCTCTGGTATTGAACTTAACCGGAACTGTACTCAGGCATAGGAGATGCTATCTTTTGCAATTTAACACTTCTCTGGATTGTAGTATGGATTTCTATGTAGTCAGTGAGGCTCCTTTTGTGATGAGTAGTGCGCTCTAGGATGTTGGCCTTTCTGCAAGTGCAGGCCCCTTAATTGTAATTCACATACTTACTACAGAAGTATTATCTGACTGTGGGTAGGCTTCCCACTATGGTTTTTCCCTTTATCGGGTTTTCCATGTATAAGTCTTAGTGTCATGTGGATGGTTTTTATTTTGTGATTATTTTTTATTCTTAATTGGTTTAACTGTTATTTCAGTATTAATGTTCTGGGTTCCAATATTAAAGTTTAAATTGCTAATAGTTTTGGTAATCTGCGACAACTGTTTCACCCCCCCCCTCCCTCTCAACTGTCTTCCGGTTATTTGAACTGTATAACACAAATAACTGAAAGACAAAGTTGAGAGGGGGGGGGGGGGTGAATCAATTATCACAAATTACTAGAACATTTAACAATTAAAACTTTAATACCGAAACCCAAAACATTAATACCAAAATGCTTAAACCAAATAGCGGAATAGCAGTTAAACCAATTTAGCATAAACAACAATCACAGAATAAATACCATCCACATGACACCAAGATTTATACGTGGAAAACTCGGTAAAGGGAAAAAACACTGTGGGAAGCCTACCCACAGTCAGATAATACTTTTGCAGTAACTATGTGAATTACAATTGAGGGGCCTACACTTGCAGGAAGGCCAACAACCTAGAGTGCACTGCGCATCACAAAAGGAGTCTCACTGACTACATAGAAATCTAGGCTACAATCTGGAAGAAGTGTTTGAACTGCAAAGATAGCATCTGCTATGCTTGAGTATAGTTTTAGTTAAGCTCAATACCGGAGGACTAAATCCTCTTACATAAACCCAATTCGATCTCCAATGATCGACCAAATCATTTGCCTAAATGATATCACATTATTCACACATTACATATCCATTCCCTGACCTTATACCTATGATGATCTACAATGAGATCTTACATCTATATATACAAACCCTTGACCATAAACAATTAAGTTGGTCACCAGATAATAAACCAAATACATAATTACAAAACATGTCGGCCTTAGACCAAACAAATAATATCCAACACATAAGACATCCCAGAAACACATCGAGAGATCCAATGCACACGTTACATTAAGTCGGTCCATAACCTAGATCAACGGGGACCCAATATAGGTCCACATGCTAAAGCAATTATCTCCATCTACCAAGTCTCAGACATGATCACCATCAACATCCTGAAACTCCACCAGAAGCTGCACCAACACCACATATGTATATCACCAAAGATCTTCATCAAAAGCTCTGCCAATGAAACCCTCGCTAGAACCACAAGCCAAGATTTTAAGCAAGCATGATAGCATCCAATCACCAGACCAAAACCAACTGACTGAATATGAACATGAGTATCATGATTATGCCAATTCCATAACCAAACCATACCGAAGCCTACTGGATTATGCCGGATCCAAACCAACCAGAAACCATTCAACCTATTGGGACCAGAAGGGTGTCGGTAAAGAATCCAAATAGCTAGTGTTGACATCAATGACAAAACATAATCAATTCCTCCAAATGGCCAAAAATTTTAACCCCATTCTCCTTATTAATTAAATCTTATTTAATTAAATTCTTCATTTTCATCTATTTGATTAAATGAATTACTCAATTTATTTAATTAAATTCACCTAAACCTTTTCTAGCTTTTAATTAAATAAATCACTTTATTTAATTAAATCCCCTTTCTTCCTTTTTAATTAAATTTACATTTAATTAAATTGGTCCTTGCAAATAAATAAATCTAATTTATTTATTAAATCCCCCCACTTGTATTTATGCAAGTTGAATCTATTTTAGTTGAAATAAAGTAATTTAATTTTAAATAAAATCCCTTTTCCCTCATCCACTTGTATTTTCCTACATCTCCCACTTGCCTCCTAAACCCCTTCTAGATTCTTCTAATGACTTCCAATTTAGCCTAATTCATCTCCTAATTGTTGTCACATTCCTAAGCAAAGAGAAGTCACTTCTCACAGCCTCCAAAGTCTTCAATAACCATTAAAGGCTTCGTGTCTTCAAATGGTTAACCTTTAAAGTCTTCCAAACCATTAAAAGCTCTTACATAACCATTTATGGTTAACTCAATTTTGACCTTTGGTTAGAGACTTTCCTCTAACTTAACCATCCTTTTGACTCAAGGGTCTCATCAAGCATTCATGGCTTTAACCTTGGTTATCCTATTAACCCTTGCACAAGAGTTTACCCCTTGGGTAAAAGATTTATCCATTTGATAACCCTAACCTAACGTTAACCCTTACCTCCTAAGGTAACCTTCATGTCTTCTCGGGCATTTAATGCTTCTTGCATCTCCTCTCAAGCAACCTCTTGTTGACAATTGTCACCATTTCATTGGTGGAAATTGTAAACATGAATTGATTAACTTTCAATCCTATCCCTTGTTAAGATTATTCAATCTTAACCATCCATTGCCCTATTTTCCCTATAAATAGAGCTCTCGTTTCTCATTTTCAAAATAATCCAAGTTTCATGCATCTACTTTATAGTCTAATTTACTAAGCATTTTAGCCTCTCTTTGTTAAATCATCATCATACAAATTTAAGCATTTCATTTTCATGTCAATAGTATATCCATGCTAGCATATCATGATTAGGATAATTTAGCAATATCTTTATCATATCACTATCTTCATACTAACTTAATCATCATAGTTTTAACATAGCATATATATCTTAGAATGCATTCACGCATATAGATCAAATATCACTTGTTCTTGGAGTTGTCATTCCTAAGTCACTTGCTCAATGATCTGAGAGCAAAACATTGACTTTAGGGATCCTGTGAGATAGAGAACAATGGGACACCCCTTGGGAAGTTGGACTAATTCAATTAGTTCATATACCTACACCAAGAGTCTCATTGGTGTGTGGGTCTTCTGATCTTGCGTTATTCATTTTGGTCACTGCATTTTCCTGCATACAGTAATTATATTAGGTCATTTCCTCAAAGTGGATCTAGAACTACATAAAAAATAGCATGAATATGCAAATTCCACCAATAAAATTATGCTCACTTCCTTCATAGATAAAGTCTCCCAATTTCAATCAATTGATGTAAAAACTATGTAATTGAATTCTATAAAATAAAACTAAATTTGACATGTAGCAAATCTTATAAACAACATAATTTAGCATGTTACAAAAAAAAACCATATAAAAACAACACATAATACTTGAAGCTTCTAAATTGAAAACCTAACTACACCTATGCTAGTATTAAATTATAAAAAAAGAATCCACCATTTTTGGGTAATGTCTCATCCACCTTGACAACTCACTTCCATGACCCTACTATATGTGATTGATATGGCTTGTCAATTTTTAATATAAAAGAACATATAATTTGATATATGGTATAATCTTATAATATATAATGCAACTGGATCCTTTTATAGTCCATAATACCTAGCAATCTTTTTTTGGGTCCACATATGACTTATAGTAATATGGGACTATCATGTACTCCATGTAGGAGGCACCTAACTCTGCTACAAATGAGGCATACGCACCCCATCCCTAGAGGATATGATGACTCATCTAGATGAAAACCCTAACCAAAAGTGTTGATATTAAATAACATAAATAGAAGCCACCATTTTAGGTGGTGTCTAGTCCACTTCCATGACCCACCCACCATACGCCATTGTTGTGAGCACTCAATTTTTTGCAAATTAGTATATTCAAATGTGATCAAAGTGACAAGTCAAATTTGATTTGATACTATCAACTTTTCATTTTTATTAATTTTGATTCACCTCATTATGTCTTTAATTAGTTTTCAAGGATTGATGATATTTTCAAATATCCAAGGGCAATTCTTTGATCGCTAAGGTCTTGTCTTGCTAGTTTAACTCCCTTGATAGGATTGACTTTGTACAATCAAGAAAATGATGTGAATAAGACACTTTAATAATGCAAATACTATTCATGATAATGCAGATTCAGTTTGTTTTTAGTGCTTTAAATTGAAAGATTCCTATAATTCATGCAAATCATTCAATGATTTCTGGATATGTTTTATGCATAGTGAATTCCTTTAAATCTGAGGACAACAATAAATCATATGAAACATGAAGGAAATGAGCATGGGTAAAATTTCAAAATTAAGGATCAATTTTGTGGGTGTAGTATTGATCTTACACCTATAAGGCTGACCTATGACATGAAAACAATAATATTTAGGCTAATAGTTTGAATTTATGTATATAGGAGGGAATACCAAGTGAAATAAATATCAAATATATGGGAATGCATATAAATGAAGAAAGATGAAGGATGGATGAATGGGTCCAACTTTGCATATAAGATTACATAATTTATCACTATGTAATTATATTAAGTCATTTCATCAAAGCGGATCAAGACTAAATAAAAATTAGCATGGATATGCAAAATTCACGAATACAACTATGTTCAATCCCTTCGTAAATAAACTCTCCCAATTTTAATCTATAGACTCAAAAACTATGCAATTGAATTATATAAAACAACACATAATTTGATATGTAGTCAAATCTTATAAACCAACATAATATATCACGTGTTGCATAAAATAACATAAAATTTGACTCAAAACCTAGAGAGTTGAATCTGATAAAACAACACATTATGCTCGAAGCTTCTAAATTGAAAATCAAACTACACATATGCTAATATTGAATTATGTATAAAGAACCCACTCTTTTTGGGTAATGTCTCATCCACTTCGATGACCCACTTACACGACCCTACTATATGTGATTGATATGACTAGTCAACTTTTTTTTTCTAAAAAGAACATATAATTTGATAAGTAGTAGAATCTCATAATGTATAATGCAAATGGATCCTTTTATAGTCTACAATATGGAGAAATCTGTTTTTAGGCCCACATATGACTTATAATAATATGAGATTATCCGTATTCAATGTAAGCGAGAGACACCTAACTTTACTATAAATGAGGCATACATATCTCAACCCCTATAAGATTTGATAATACATCTAGATGAAAACTAAAAGTGCTGATACTAAAAAAACATAAAGGGAAGCCACCTTTTTAGGTGATGTCTAGTCCACTTCCACAGCCCACCCACCATATGTCATCGACGTGAGCACTCAGATTTTTGTAGACCAGAAAATCTAAACGTGATGAAAATGACGAGTCAATTTTTTGTTCAGAATACGATACCACATGAAATGGACTCCCAGATCTTCAGAAATCACTGCTTTTTCTTTATTGTACTCAAAAGAAAATGCAAGCTTAAAGGTGAAGTTGATCTTTCTTTCTCATGCCTACTGTCTTCCTTTGGCCCAAACTAGTTCATAATGATGTACCATCTTCTGAAATATGTTTCTCTTATTAAGGAAATATAATATATAAGAGTTTTTTCTTAGTCTTTTCAGATGTGATGTTCAACTATAACCATTATTTTTTCAATTATAGACAATATGTTATGATTAATTTAACAATTTTTTTTTCACAAGATACAATATTACAGTTTCACATGGTAGAAAATTATATGTTCTTTTGTAATCTTTTAGTTTGTTGATTTGGTTTAAGAGTTCATATTGTTTGTGTTTTTGAAGATGGTGGTGGTATGTTTTCATTGTTTGTTTTAATAGTCATTTAAGATCGGATGTTTGTATGGTGTCTAAGTATATAAGAGAGTTTTTCCTTAGTCTTTTCACAAATGATGTTCATTTATAACCATTTTTTTCAATTTTAGACAATATGATTTAATGACTATTTTTTTCTAAGATACAATATTGCAATTTTATAAGGTAGACAAAATTATATATTTTCTTACATGTTATTCGTGGATTAGTAGAATATGCTTGAATCAAATTATATTGAACCATCATACATAAATATATGAATGGTAGGCTTTAATTTATTGTTAAATATCTAGATGAACAATTCTATAACTAAAGTGTTTGAATATAAGATAATGTAAAAAAAATCTTATAGTATTCATCTATAAACAATATTAAACATAATTATCACATATTAAAATTAAAGAAAAAAGCATTAAAACCTAAATAAACCAAAAATACAATGAAGTTTCAACAAAACCCCATGATATCCATAAAAAAAAAATAGATGTGAAAATCATCTATATATAATGTAATATGATTTAAATTTTATAAAATATATGAAATTATATTTCAAAATCTATTTCAAGATATAGAGGGAAACATATCTACAAAATCTAAAACCACAAGTATAGATGATATGTAATAACAATTCGAGCTAATCGAAACCAATTAATAGATAAAATATAATAAAAATAAAAATATTGTTATAAAAGAAGAGAGATATTTCCTTAAGAAACATATATATTTTATCAAAAGTCAATATCAAATGGTCTATTGGGATTCAGTCCTATCTAGTGTCATTTTTACTTGAGTCCCAACTCTTTTGTACATTTATGCCTCATTTTTCCTATTGTTTATAAGTGGTCTAGGATGATTTCCAATAGATATATCTATTTGGCAGTTTGTCTAAGTGTTGTTCATGACCATCCCCCATTTGTCTATCAATACATTAGAAGTTACAAGGTTTTAAAAAATTGAATGTGAAGGTTTTAGTATTCAAATTCTAAGGACTATATTGAGCGTCAAAGTTTTAGATTTTCCCTTCCTAGTATGTCGTTCCACCCAAATTTTCAATTTAGTTTATTCTTGTTGGGATATCAAAATTTCTCATTTGGACATACCTTTCATCTATTCCTTATCGTTGACCTTTTTCTGTCAAAATAGCTTTAGATCCATCTGAGAAATTCAGTTTTCCATAACTTGTGTGTTATGCACACCTACGTAAACCTATGTGTTATGTGCAAACCTTGTTGATGGCATGCAAAGGGGGTTTTTTCTTCTTTTTCGAGCTCTAAGTCTATTTTTACGTTGATCGGGTCAACCGGTAAATTCACTTAATTTTTTACCGGTTGGAGGGTTTTGTATCCATTGGCAGGCCAGTCCCCATGTTTGTTCTCACCGACTGGTGGTGAGTCTCACTTGTTATCCCGCGAGGAAAAAGTGGTCAATCAAATGATCGTGCAGGATAAGGCCCGAAGGGCTAGAATGGGGTTCTCTTCTTATCCCGTGGTCGAGTGAGAGTTCAAAGCAGCACCATGCGGGATAACAAAGATTATGCAAGAGTTGCCCCCTTACCCTGCAAAGCAAAAAGGTAAAAAGGAACAGTCATGCGGGATAAGAAAATAACAAAGCGGATGGTCATCCCCTTATCCCGCAAGGAAAAATCGATATCGGGAGGGGTCATGTGGGATAAGAGAACAACGATGCCAATGTGGTCCTCCATTATCCCACACCAAACAAAAGCAAATGAAGATGATTGTGCGGGGTAAGATTGTGCATAAATTGACCTCCCTGCTATCCTACATGATGAACGTGACCATTTCCACGATCACTTTGTGCATCTAATGTGGACCTGACCCACCACGTCAAACACTAACAATTGTTAGATTTCATAAGGGCCCAATCAAACGACCATGTTTTAAAGTTCTTTTGAGCCCTTTGGAGGGCTATGTGGAGAGATCTCACGCATCCATCTTCACACGAATCTCTCAAATCGATGACCATTTTTTAAACCCACAGTAAACGTTAGCATTCAAATCTCTCTGCACACGGTCGTTGTTGAGACCCCTTTTCTTGCCCGATCTATGCCTTGAATCTGATCCAATCTCACTTAGTTACTGGATTATTTCGCCATAACTCTAGACATGACTTTGCGGGTAGATTTCAGACGCCACCCATGCCTCTCCAATGTAGATTGAAGACTTTTTTTCCTGCAACTGTCGTCCAGTGCATCTACGCAGAGATTTCCCCCCCTTTTGTGGAGGGATTTTGTTTCTTCAAAGGTAGAGAACACTTCCAGAGGCTATTTCAGAACGTTATCAAATCAATCAATCTGATCTTCTCCTCCTCTCGAATATTTTGTAACCTAACCCTAGCTAGGGTTAGGGTTTCTAACTCCAACTCGATCTGAGTTATGCTTGAAATATAAAGGCAATTTTGTACCCTGTTTCAGGGATCTTCGTTCTTTCTTTTGTAGAAAACTATGTTTCTATGTACTTGTAAAAATCTGCTTTGCCCTTGCATGAATAAAATTAGTCTTCTTGCCTTTATTCGGTTTGATTAGATTGTGTAAATATTTAACTTCCTGTTTGAATGCATTATAATTTTCTTTCCTTAGCTATAGGTAACGGTGTTGATCCCTTTGTGGATGTTGATTGTGAGCTAGTCTTAGTTCCTCTCTTCATCTCATAAAATTCCAACCTTCACTCACACTTAGGTGACAAATTAGGATAGAATATTGTGCATATCTAGGGTAGTTTTATTGCTATTTTTGTGTAGCTATAGGAAGGGAGATCACAGTTTCAATGTGGGTGCAAACCCCTTTTCCCCTCTTTCAATATCCCTTTCCTCTTTCTCCCTTTTCCTTATCAGATCAGTAGATTAGACTTTCATGTGTTGGGTTGGTCCAACACTTTGCATTAGATTGAAAGGAAGTTAGCCTTCTCTGAAGATTCAACCTCACAACAGCGCAAGGTCCCACACTTGAGAGGTTGTTTCCATGTTTCACAAGGTTGATGGTCAAGGTTGATCATCACAGGGTGCAAACTTTTTTGACAACAATTTTTGGCATGCCTGGTGGGACCATTTTTATGCAAATTCAAGGAAGATTCACCGACCAAACCATTCCATCTCAAGCCACCGACCATACCATAGTTTTTTGTATGCCTGGTGGGACCAATTGAACCATCTTTGGTTCAATATTTCTTATCATTTTGTTGATAGTTGGTGTGTCTATCAATAAACATAGCCTTTGGAGGCAGCACCCTACATACCTCATGACTGAAAGGAGATATCTATTGGTTAAGGAGTCCAAAGCCCAAACAACTGAAGCTTTGGTGTGTTCTTCAGTTTCTTGCCTTTGGAAGCAATCACTCATTCCAACACTTGGCAACTCTGAAGATCAAATCTAGGCTCTTGTTCAGGAGCAGTTGTCATTGTACATCAAGTTTTCAACAAGAGCATCTTCTAGAGGTATTTTTCTTTGATAGTATGAACTTTTAGATTCTAGAAGAGGGAATTGTTATTTCTCATGGGAGTCCCTAGAATACATTCATTTGTCACCTTTAATGATGGCATCCCCTTAGCTCTAACCCAAAAGTATGACATCCCAACTCCAACCCTTAAGGCCATACCATTTTTTACTAGGGAAACCTCTATTACTCCTAATGAGCACATCAAAGATGTTGCAGGCATCTGCTTTGTTTTTGACATCACAATAGACAATATTGCAATGAGGCTTCTTGTCTCTTAATTCAAAGGAAAATCCCTACAATGGTATAGGGGTCTTCCCTTTGGTTCAATCCATAATAATGATGGATTAGGGGAAAGATTATGCAAGAGTTTTGAAGACATGAGTGACCCCTTCTCATTGGTTGAATAGCTAACAACCATCAAGAGATCCCCCTATGAATTCATGACAGACTTTAACTACAGGTTTCAAAAGACTTCCAAGGGATATAATCCCTACTATAGTTAGGCCATCTGCCAATTGTGCCTTCTTATATTTCCAAAGGGCTCTAAATTGTGATATAGTTGTAATGATACAATCAATAGGTGGGGATAACCTTCTAGGAGCTTATGACACTTCCATCAAGGCAGAAAGGTGTTTAATTCAGGTTGGAAATTTAGCTCCAAGGCCTCCAATGCCCTTCTTCTCAAAGGCTCCTACACAACAACCTAATTTAGCACCCATATAAGTGACACCACTATGCCAACTGACTACACCTCTTCCATAATCTGTAGAGATTTGAGAGATTAAGACCTCCATGAAAAAGGGGTTGCAAGGTTTTAACAATGAGTTGGCCTCAATCAAGAGACAACATGATGCAGGAGCATCCCCTTGCCAATCTTGCATCAACCAGAAAAAACATTTTCTTTTCAGTTTGTTCTTTTTTTGCAGTTTCAACAATTCATTCTATGTTTCTTTGCATTTGTTTGCCGGATCTTGTGAAGCTGGATTTTGATTGTGGATATGTTCATTTTCCTTATCCTAAGTCTATGGGATGTTTGGATCTTTTCTCAGCAACTTATCGCTTCTAGAATCTGAGACAGTTTTCTAGCGAAGAACACCGGAACTGCTTGGACCTATTTTCTATTGGTAAATCTTGCGAATCTCTTCCATAGATTGTGGAGCTTCAGTTCATTGTTTCCAATGTTCCTTGGCATGTCATCGACCTTCCTTTGGGTCTGCACTTTATTCTATGGATTTTCCAGAGGGATCTCTTTGGCAGAAGCTGACCTTGCTTTACAGGTTTCATCTCGTTCATTAATTATTGTTTCATCTTGGGTTGATGTGGACCACCCTTGATCATATAAATCAATACAATTAAGCATTTAGAATCATTTTTTACAAGATAGAAGATAGATTTGAAGGCTAGGAGGTCCCAAGTTGGCTCGCATTCTTACTTGAGCCTAATGTTGTATAAAACGCATATTTTGTAATCAAGCTTGTGAACTAGATCTTATAGCCCACATGTTGCTGACAGATTGTAAATGAATTTCATGATATAATATAGTTTGTTTCGGCATTGCCTCCATCACATTGAGTTGTTTTTGTTGTGTAACTCTTCTCCACAGTCCAAACTATTCTCTTTGAGGACCCTCCCACCATGACTTCACTAAGTGATGTCAAAGCGAGATTTCATTCCAGAGATTAAATTGTCCTATAAGATTTTATTGTAGGGTGGTGGATTTTGGATCCATCCTACAGTTGTAGGGGACTTGTGTGAAGATGGTGTGAAGAGGAAATAGAAATGGTGGAGCACATGGAAATGCAAACCTTAATGTGATGTAAATGTCGAGAGGAATTGCAGCCCAATTGGAAGCTATTGAAACAGCCCAGAGAAGAGGTTGACATTTTGAAGATGTGGGGAAGGATGAAGAAGAAGAAGTAGCTGAAGAACAAGGAGAAAATCCACTGACGAATGATCTGGATGAAGTAAGGTTTATAAGAGCATTGTCTAGAGCAAATACCAGACCACATTTTGCCCCACTAGATTATGATGGAAAGTTAGATTTGGATGAATTGCTAGATTGGATCACGAAGATGGAAAAGTATTTTGATTTTGAAGACACCACAGAAGAAAGGAAGGTAAGGTATGCTTGCACTAAGTTGAAAGGACATGCATCTCTTTGGTGGGAACATTTGCAGATAGATAGATAGATAGAGAAGAGGTAAAGAGAAGATAAAATACTAGGAGTGGATGGTTAGTAAATTGAAATCAAGGTTTATGCCAGTTGATTATCAAGTAAATTTATTTCAAAAATTGTAGAATCTGAAGTAGAAAGAATCCAGTGTGAAGGAATATACCAAATAATTCTACAAGTTGAATATCAAATCCGGACACACTAATGATGAGATTGAACAAGTCGCTAGATATTTGAATGGGTTGCAGATGTCTATATAAGATGAATTCAGTCCAATCAAAATGCAGAGTGTTGAGGAATCTTATCAATATGCCCTTAAATAAGAAGATAAGTTGAACAAAAGAAATGAGCAGAAGAAAAGAGGTAGAGGTGGAAGGTTTTTTGGAGGAATATTTCGAGGAAGAAGCTATTCCGGAGGAAGAGGACTCTGTATAGATTAGAGTAAAGACAAGGAAGTTAGTAGAGATGGAAGTTCATACCAGAAGGATGACAAAAAAATTTACCCGAGAAGAGAATCTGATGGATACCGAAATGAGGGTTATGGAAAAGAAGACAAAAGACAAGATAAGAGAGTGTTTAGAGCAACCTTCTTTAAGTGCGGAGGAGAAGTATTTCATGATTTTTAATGTAAGAAGACCGAGAACACCATAAGGACAGGATTGGTAGAAGAAGACCTTACCAGATCAGCTAATAAACTAGAAGATGGCAAATTATTGGTGATGAGAAGATCTTTGTGTCATATCGAAGATGATGAGGAACCTTTGCAAAGGAGGAATTTGTTCAGAACCAGATGTAAGGTATCCAATAAGTGAACTGTAAAGTTATATTTGATAGTGGTAGTTCAGATAATATTATTTCAGAGGAGATGGTGAATAAGTTAAATTTGGAGATATTAAAGCACCCTAAGCCTTATTAGATAGTATGGATTATGGATGATCATAAGATACCAATAAGTGAACAATGTTTGGTGAAATTGAAGATTGGATCTTATCATGATGAAGTTTTGTATGATATCATGCCTATGGATATTTGTCATGTCTTGTTGGGTAGACATTGGTATTATGATAGACAAGCAATACATGATGGAAGGAAGAACATATACAATATTTTCGCAAATGGGATGGAGCAGACCTTGTTGCCCTTGGATGGGACTCTAAAAACTAAAGTTTGTACTAGTGCTAGAATTATTTTGGTGGATGGAAAGAAATTCCTAAATGGGATGAGTCATGAGAATGT